>NW_028234409.1:26043934-26056434 GCF_977035675.1 Penaeus japonicus | reverse complement strand
CCCAACACCCCCCCCCTCCCCTTTCTCTTCTCCCAACACCTCCCCCCCTCATCCTCCCTCCTCCTTATCCTCTTCCTCCCTCTTTACACCTCCTCCCCCCCTCTCACCCTCCTCCCTTCCCACCCCCACATTCTGAGTAGAGGATAAGGCTCTATTAACAGGTGATTAACGGTCATTTTCTACTTGTAAAATTCTCTTTTTCATTTCCTTTCTTCTTCGTCTTTCTCCTTTTGATTTTCTTTCTTTTTTTTATTTTCTTTTTTTTCTTATACATTGTCTGTGCCTCTGTGTATTATTTTATTCGTTTGTGTTTTTTTGTATTATCCGATTTTTTTGATTTTTTTACTATTGCTATTATCGTTATTTTTATCATATTAGCATCGTTATTACCATTAGTATTTTTATCATTATCATCATAATCGTTATCGTTATCACTACTCTTAGTATTATCATAACCATTATTACAATCATTAATGTTATCCTCATTATCATAACCATCATCATTGTTATCATTGTTATCATCATTATCATTACCATCATCCTTATCATTATTGTTATCATCATTACCATCATCATTATCATTATCATCATTATCATTATCATCATTCTTATAATTTTTGTTATCATCATTATCATTACCAATGTTTTTATTAATTGCATTATCAGTAGAAATAATCGTTTTAATCTTAATAGGGACAACACCGAGAAAAAAGATTTTTAGTTAGTCATCTTATCAGACTTATAATCATCGCTGTGATTATCTCATTAATATCATCATTCTAATTATCATCATCATCATTATTTTTATCATTATCATTTTTATCAACATTATCATTATCATTATTATTATCATTATTATCATTATTATTATTATCATTATCATCCTCATCATTACCATCATTAATCATATCATCAATAACGTAACCGTTATAATCATTATCATTATCATTTTTATTTTCTTTCATATGATTAATAATGTTATCATTATCATCATTATCATTATTATCCTCGTCGTTGTTATCACTGTCAAGGTCTTCAACATTATTATTATCATTATTATTATTATTATCATTATTATTATTATCATTATCATTATTATTATTATTATCATCCTTATTATTATTATTATTATTATTATTATTATTATTATTTTCATTACTTCATACACCCATACATATGTTAGCATGTGCGTGTGTGTGTGTGCGTGCGTGCGTGCATGTCCACCGCTTGCAATCAAGGGAAGTAACATGAAAGCCGTTCTTTGTGTCAGTTTCCTTATTGCAATTTCTTATCGTCTATTGTATCTCATCTTGCAAGTTGAGTCAATGCAACGTCATGCCAGCTTTCCCTTTTGAATTTATTGACATGTTGAGATCCTTATCTTTGTTTTCTCAATTAGAGTAAATATGATTCGTCGTGTAATTCGTGATGATGACATTGCAACTTTATTGGCGTTTATTGTGACGTTAATTATGATGATAATTACAAAGATAAAGATAAGGATAATAGTCACAGGAACAGTAATGTTGGTGATTAGAATGATTATGACGATGAAATTAGGAAATGTTATTAGAACAGCAATCATAATGCTAATGATAATGAAGAGGATGTTAACAACGTTAGCAAAAACATTTTTTTACAAAAGTAGACATAAGAAAAGGGGAGAAATACGATAATAGGAAAAAGAAGAAAAAAAATCATAAAGAGAAAAATGAGAAAAGAAAGTATGAAAAAGAAAGAAAGAAAAAAAAAGAAAGCAATAAAAAAGAAAAAAAAAACAAAGAAAACCAAAAAAGAAAAAAAAGAAAAAAAAATAACGAAAGATAAGCCCACAAACAAAAATAAAATAGAATAATCAAATCAATCGGGACAATAACAAAACTCTCGCGTTGGTCGCTCGCGTCACAGCCAGCCCTCAGGAGAGGAGGAAATCTTGGAAAACACTTGAGCGACGGTTGGCGAGGTCACAGCTGGTCTTCGGAGGTTCTCTTCCTCTTCCTTCTCCTCTTCTTCCTCTTCCTTTTCCTTTTCTTCTTCTTCTTCTTCTTCTTCTTCTTCCTCTTCATTTTCCCTTTCTTCTTCTTCATCTCCTTCTTCTTCTTCCTCTTCCTTCTCCTCTTCTTCTTTCTCCTCTTCCTTTTCCTCTTCTTCTTCCTTTTCTTCTTCTTCTTCTTCTTCCTCTTCCTTCTCCTCTTCTTCTTCTTCCTCTTCTTCTTTCTTTTCCTCTCCTTTCTGTTCCTTCTCCTCTTCTTCTTCCTCTTCCTTTTCCTTTTCTTCTTCTTCCTCTTCCTTCTCCTCCTCTTCTTTGTCTTCCTCTTCATTTTCCTCTATCTTCTTCTTCTTCTTCCTTTTCTTCCTCCACCTCTTCCTTCTCCTCTCCTTGCTCTTACTCTTCCTTTTCTTCATCTTCATCTTCCTTTTCCTCTTCTTCTTCTTCCTCTACCCCTTCCATCTCTTCTTCTTCTTCTTCTTTCACCTTTTCTTCCCTTTCTTCTTCCTTATCCTCTTCTTATTCTTCCTCTTCCTCCTCCTCTTCTACTGTTGTTACAACTACTACCAATGATAACTTTTCTTAATGGTAATAATAATAATGATTATACTATGACAATAGTCATACTTATTTTAATGATAATGATTTTATTATGACTGATTATAGTTATGATAATGGTAATGATAATAATAGTGATACTACTACTACTAATAATAATGTTAATGATAATGATAATAATAACAACAATGATATCAATATTAACATTATGATTATCATTATAATTATTCTTATTATATCATTATAGTAATAATGATAATGGTAATCACCATTGTAATTATCATCATCCTTATCATTGTTATCATTTTTTCATCAATATCATTATTACTATCATATCATTATTAGGCTCAGTGTTATCATAATTAATTACCATTCATTTTATCATCATTACTATCATTATCATCATTATTATTGTTGCTGATATTGTTATCAAGATCATCTTAATCACAGTTAGTGTTATCATTATCATTACATTACTATCATAATCATCATTATGATTATCATTGCAAATAGTAGAGTAATAGTAGGAATATCATCATTATTACTGCCATTGTTATTTTTATTTTATTATGATGATAACATTTATATTACCATAACACTATGATCACCAACACCATAATTATTATCCTTCTCATTACCATAATTGTTTCAATGTTGATCATGATAATGATTATCCTAACAATACAGAGCAAAATAACGATGAATATGCAGTCGTAATGATAATTGCAATGATGATAATGACCGAGATTATAAGAATACAAAAAATAAAAAATAAAATGAGTGATTGCACCAACAGCAATGACAAGTGCCAAAGTTGATCAAATGATACAGTCGGCTTATCGAATATCAAAGTCGACTGCCAGTCAAAAAATATTTTCTCCCTCCCTTCTGCCTTCTCCTATTTATAAAACGAATATCCAGGGAAAGAAATTAAAATCAAGAAAATTAAAAAAATAATAATAATATTAATAAGTCTCTCAGACACGCTCCTTAAAAATAACCGATTATTTCAAAACTAGAAAAAATATCCGCTTGATATCTTTATCCTTTTTTTTTTTATTATCATCACTTTTTTTTTAATAGACATCCTCCGAGGTTGTTTATAATCCATGCAATCTACTCACAGCATCAATAACTCTGTCTGCCTTTATGAACACATAATTGTATTCCCGCTGTTATGCGTCTACGCCCGGCCTTCGCTCTTACCCAGAATCTCACAACAACAACAACAACAACAATAACAATTTCTACACAACGACACTACTCAACGCGATGCCATTGCTGTCGGAATAACAAGACTGGGTTGTTGTTTGTGTTGTGATCTCCTACGCCTGTCCCCCATCCCCCCTCTCCTCCTTGTCCTCCTCTTCCTCCTCGTTTTCGTTCTCTTTTTACTCCTCGTCCTCCTCCTCTTTCTCCTTCTCTTCTTCTTCCTCCTCCTCCTCCTTCTCCTTCCTCCTCCTCTTCTTCCTCCTCTTCCTCCCCCTCCTCATCCTCCTCCATCCTCCTCCTCCTCCTCCTCCTCCTTCCTCCTCCTCTCCCTATCCCTCTTCCTCCCCCTCCTCATCCTCCTCCATCCTCCTCCTCCTCCTCCTCTTCCTCCTCCTTCTCCTTCCTCCTCCTCTCCCTATCCCTCTTTCTCCTCCTCCTCCTCCTCCTTCTCCTTCCTCCTCCTCTTCTTCCTCCTCTTCCTCCCCCTCCTCATCCTCCTCCTCCTCCTCCTCCTCCTCCTCCTCCCACTGCTGGTAGCTCTCTTCCTCCCCTCTCTCTCCCCCCCCCCCCTTCTGCTGAGGTCGTTCTCTTGATGAGACGTCAGATGAACCTCAGGGAGTTTCGTTCTTTGTTCGCCTTTGGTGTTGCTTGAACTCACGATGGACTTACATGTAAATACATATAGACACAGACACATGCACACACACACACACACACACACACACACACACACACACATACATACATACACACACACACACACACACACACATATATATACATATATTGTGATGCACTACATGTGTAACATTTTATTCATAAATATATTCGTACATGCGTATTTACACGCACACATATATATGTATATATATATATATGTGTGTGTGTGTGTGTGTGTGTGTGTGTGTGTATATGTATGTATGTATGTATGTATGTACGCATATAGATAGATAGTTAGGAATATGTATCTGTATGTGTGAGCTTATGTGTGTGTGTGTGCGCGCGCACGTGAGAGAGAGAGAGAGAGAGAGAGAGAGAGAGAGAGAGAGAGAGAGAGAGAGAGAGAGAGAGAGAGAGAGAGAGAGAGAGAGAGAGAGAAAGAGAAAGAGAGAGAGAGAGAAATAGAGAGAGAGAGAGAGAGAGGGAGGGAGAGATAGAAAGAGAGAGAGAGAGAGAGAGAGAGAGAGATTCCATGTGTGTAAAAATACATAATTCGCAACTGCACACGAATGCTCTTTTCATCGTACCTAATCACACTCGCAGCATTCCCCAGCAAAGAGCCATTAGCGATGATAATTCGAGCGTCAACATCTGCCTAAAATTCACACCTAAAAAAAAAGGAAAAAAAATATCACATGTAAAATACCAGTCGTTCAGGTATATTTATGATTATTTTTTTTCCTTTTACCTTCGCCACTTGCTTTTAGTACTTCAACTCTATTCATAAACACGACCGTGGATGGCTTCCGGTGGTAGTTTGCGATTATAGGCCTTCGGTATGAGCGTTATAAGGGTTAGCGTTGCTTGCTATATGCAGTTAAATAAAATGCTCTTGAGGGTTCGGCACTTGTTGGTTCCTCGTTGCATTTATTTTATTGATTTTGAGCGCTATGAACTGGTACTTTTGGGGTGAAATCACCTTGATTGCGAGTCCTTTCATTCAACCACCTCCTGTGGAAAATTAACCCTTATTCTAACAAAGCCGAAGGAATCTTTTCCCAAATTCCCACCTTTCTTGCTATTGGAGACCACAACTGATCCCCTATAGCAATAAAAAACAAACCTTACGACACCAACAAATAAGATCGAAATTTCTTTTTTTTCCGGAATTACTCGCCCGTTCACGTCCCAAGTATGGTTAGCAGATCACCCCATTATCGACCTAAAGTACCCATTCCCGAAGGTCAAGATTACCTTATCCCCCATAGGCTGGTGCGGGACAAAGCCCAAATAGGGGGCTTTAGTGGACAAGAGGGAATATAAGGGAATTGGTTACGCGCCCAGCTAGGGATCTAAGGGAAGGGGGGGGAGGGGTTGGGGAGGGAGGGTGGAAACGGGGAATAAACTAGGGAATAGGGAAGGGTTGAAAGTTTCCTTACAATTGTACCCTTCTTTCTTTCTTTCTCTCTCTCTCTCTCTCTCTCTCTCTCTCTCTCTCTTGATCGCTCGCTCGCTCCTTTTCTCTCTCTCTCTCTCTCTCTCTCTCTCCTCTCTCCTCGCCCCCCCCCTCTCTCCCCCTCCCCTCTCCCTCCCTCCCTCTCTCTCTCTCTCTCTCTCTCTCTCTCTCTCTCTCTCTCTCTCTCTCTCTCTCTCTCTCTCTCCTCGCCCCCCCCTCTCTATTTCTCCCCCCCCCCTCCCTCTCTCTCTCTCTCTCTCACTCTTTCTCCCTTTTTTTCGTCAGAGTGAATTACGACATGAGGCATAGGGAGAGGATATGCGAAATCTATTCAACGTCTGGGGTGCATTCATCATGGGTTGTATTATCATTCATATATATTTACACTTTTTTTTAGGGGCGAGGAAGGGTGGAGGAGGGGTGGAAGGGGTGGAGGGGGGGGGGGGGGGGAGGCTTAGGTGAAATCCGATTAATCTTTAGAAAAAAAAAAAAGATGAAAGAAATGTATGATATTGCCATCGGATTAACGTCTGCGATTTGAAGAATATAAAATTATATATAAATTCTTTTAATAGGTCGTTTTTAATTAATGGAACTCGTCTACGATTTTTGGCATTCGTTTCTGATGGTATAATTGAGGAAGTGTTATTAGGATGATTAGGAAGAGGGGGGAGGGGGAGAAGGGGAAAGGGTTAAGGGGGGAGAGAGGGTAAAGGAGGGAGAGGGAAAAGGGGGAAACCTGGAAGGAAAAGGTGTAAGGTAAAAAAAAAAATGGGGAATGGTGAATAGGACATACTGTAGAATGAACGACGGAGAGAGAGAGAGAAAGAAAGAGTAAGAGAGAGGAGAAAGAGAGGGAGAAGTATATTGAAAAAATGAAATAGAGGGAAGGAAGGAAGAGAAAGGGTGATCGGGGAAAGCAAGAAAAGGAAGAGGAAGAACGGGAAGAAGAGGAAGAAGGAATGTAAAAACGACATGATCAACATCAACCATGACCCTGAGGTGAGATCGAACCCTCCCTTATCCCTCGCCCCCTACCCCCCACCCCCACCTCCCTCCCCTTAATCTTCCCCTTGGCTTATTCCCGCCCTTAATCTCCTCCTTAACTTATCCTACTACCCCCCACCCCCCCACCCCCTCCACCCACCCCCATCCTTCCTTCATCTCTCCTCTTCCTCTCGTCCTCTTCCACTCTCCTTACACCCTTTTCCTCTCCTCTCCTCTTCCACTCCCAGCCCCCTCCCCCCTTCCCCTCTCACCTCATCCACCCTCCCTACTTCCTCCTCGTCATCCATCCATCCTTCCACCCTGAGTCCACATAGTGGTAAGTGGAGTTGGGAAAATGACTGACTATTTCCACTGCTCAATTAACCTGCCTTGACCGAGCTGTTTATTAGCTACCTGGTTCGCGGCTCGTAGTAATTACACCTTGCTCGCTGGCCCTCGCACTGCGGTCCGAATTATCGCATGCGCACGCACACACACGCACACACGCACAGACTGACACACTCAGATATAGAGAGATACAAGCAGATACGTACACATACACACACTTACATATGCTTTCTTTCATTCTTTCTCTTTCCCTCTCTCGGACAAACACATAGACACACACACACACACACACACATACACAAACACACACACGCACACTCACACACATTCTCACTCTCTCCCCCTTTCTCTCTCACATACACAGTGCCGTCTTCTACCAATATCCTCGAAAAAAACGAATATTCATGTAAATGTAATTAACTAAAAAAAAAAAAAAAGTCCTGTCGATCTATAAGGACAATGAAACAATAAGTGACAAGGACTTAAAGTTTTACATTCGGTCGATCTTTATTCTAAACACTGGGCTTATAGTGTTACATTTAACATGAGATGTATGATTGTTCGTCTCGATAGTAATGTTAATACCTATTCTTGTAAGAAGACATTGTAGAGAGATAGCTATGAGTTATAGACACATATCCACATATATAGATATCTATACATGCATACACACACAGACACGCACACACACATACACACACACACACACACACACACACACACACATATATATATATATATATATATATATATATATATATATATATATATATATATATATATATATATATATATATATATATATATATATATATAAATGTGTGTGTGTGTGTGTTTAGTATATATATATAATATATATATATATATATATATATATATATATATATATATATATATATATATATAATATATAAATATATATATATATATATATATATATATATATATATATATATATATAAAGAGAAAGACAGAGAGAGAGAGACAAAGACAAAGATACAGAGATGAAATGAGAAAACGAGAGACAAAGACAGAGATACAGAGATAGAATGAGAAAACGAGACAAAAAAACAAAAAACAAAAAAAAAACACGCTATCACAAACAAGGAGAACGACGAGCAACGAAAGCGACAACAAAACGCTGATTAATAGCACCGGGTCTCTTTGTCGCAAATTCAATAGTCTTTTCATCTTGAGCGAAACCTGGTATTTATTCCGCGCTGCCCAAGTGCAGACGTCATTTACATACATCTTTTGTGCTGATTCTTTCCTTTATCCTTCTTCTTTTTCTGTTTCTTCTCCTCCTATTCCTATTTGTCTTTTTTCAACCTCTTATTCTTTTTTACCTTCTTCTTTTTATTCACCTTTTCCTTCTTCTTCTTCTGCTCCTGCTCCTCTTCCTCCTTTTCCACTCTCTCCCTCTTCCACCTCTTCTTTTCCTACTCCTCCTCTCCCTCCCTCTTCCCCCTTCTTCTTCTTCACCTCCTCCTCCTTCTTCTTTTCTTCTTCTCCTACCTCTCCACCTCCTTTTCCATCCTCTCCTTCTTCACCTTCTTCTTCTGTTGCTCCTCTTCCTCCATTTTCACTGTCTCCCCCTTCCCTTTTTCTTCACCCTTTCCTCCACTTTATCCCCCCCCCCTCCCTCTTCCCCTTTCTCTCCTCTCCATATACACACACACAACAAAGGGTTTTGAAAGTACTTCATAATAACAAAAGGGATAGGAGGGGGGGGGGTGTAGGAGCGGGAAAAGGGGAAGTTGTGAAAAAAAAAAATATAAATATAAAGTTAGTGATGATCATAATGGTAATGATTTCATAATGATGATAGTGATGGTGGTGGTGATGATGATGATAATTATAATAATAATGATGTGATGGGGATGATGATGATGGTGATAGTAATTATGATAATCATTAGAGGATTAGCCGTAGTAATAAAGCAGTAAAGGCGAAAATCCTTAATTTGGTTTCGCAGTAATTTCCCTGAGGAATTTTCTCCCTCTGATCGGATCAGAAAAATTAAGGAAAATTACAAGCTAGGATCAATAACTGAAGGGTAATTAATATCACATTTTTTATCTATATTACCAAAAGGGTATAAATGTTTTATATATTTATATTATCCTGTACAACTAAGAGAAACATTACATAGGCGTTTGGAGTTGAGTACCTCATCAGAACGAAAATCGAATCCTAATTTTTTTTCATATATAACAATTTTTTTTTAATTTTTATTAGAATCACATATCCATCCAATTATTTCTTCTTCGTTTTTACTGGTCACGCCCCCCCAACCCCCACATACCCACCCATATTCAAAACCCTAATCCTCAACAACCAGCCTTTCGAAGCATTTATTCTCCACCAAGTAACAGTTACACTATCACTCGGGGGTAGGGGGTAAGAGGTAAGGGGTAAGGGGTGGGGTGGGGGTGGGTAGTTCCTCTTACACGTGTAGTAAATCTGTCAACTCGCTTATCTGTTTCTCCTAGAAGGCGCGGGTGAGGGAGAGGGCGTGAGTGAGGGAGAGGGCACGGGTGAGGGAGATAGAGCACAGCTGTTGCTTGCGACAAGAGGCATCCGTTGGTCGAAGTGAAACCGTCAATTTACTGTGGGTTGGGAGGGGAAAGGGGGGGGGGGTTGAAAGGTGGGTATTTTTATGGATACACAATTCGGTTGTGGCATTTTGCATGCTCGGGGTAGAAAAAGAGGGGGGGGGGAGAGGAAGAATGAGGGGAGGGTTGGGGAGGAGGGAGAGGGAGAGAAGGAGAGAGAGAGAGAGAGAGAGAGAGAGGGAGAGGAAGAGGGAGAGTGAGAGTGAAAGGGAGAAGGAGAGGGCAAGGAAGAAGCAGAGGGCAAAAGAGAGGGAAACGGAGAGGGAGTAGGAGAGGAGAGAAAGGGCGAGAGCGAGAGCGAAAGATCAAGAGAAAGAAGGAAAGGGCAAGGAAGTGAGAAGGGAGAACAAGAAAGAGGGAGAGACAAAACCAAGGAAAAGAAGACGAGGAAGGGAAGGGAGAAGTGACGTTAAGGGCGGCTGAGGAGTAGGGTAGGGGGAGAGGGCCATAGGTGTGCTAATGGAAGAAAAGGAAATATCGCGGCGCTCGTAGTAATCCACCGTAACTCAGGTCGCGCCGGATTAAGATAAGGCCGGCGCTTGCCCGTCGTTATGGCTCGGATTGTTATTGGAGAGCAAGCGAGAAAAGGGAGCCAAAAAGAATCACTTTGGGTCGTTACGGCTTTAACGACCCTATACACGAACGATCCCATAAGCTGAGTCGTGCCTTCGTTCGCCCGGCCTTTGTCTGAAGCGCCGGACGCGGTGGGAATCTGGAAGCACTGCCGCCGTCGCCGGACTCTCGCTGAATAGGGATGATTAGAATCCGCGATCGGCTTGATTGTTACGATCCGATTTCGGGTGTTTGGCGTCAACAAGTTGTTCGTAACCTGAAATGGTAAATAATAAGGATAATGTCAAACATGGTTATTACGTGCTGGTCGATGATGTAACGGCTCTTTGGAATTTGTCCTGATTGGGGACATGTTGTCAGGGTTTGTATATACATTACGCACGCGTACACGCGCATGCACGCACACATACACACACATTCCCACTTCCTCCTTCCCTCCACACCCATACACAAACGCTAGCAACCTATAACCCTCCCCCCAAACACAAACACACACACTGCTTTCCCTCACAAACACAAACACGCACACAAACAAACAAACGCACACACACACAGACAATGACACCCACACAAACAAGCACAAACACAAACACACACACACACACACACACACACACACACACACACACACACACACACACACACACACACACACACACACACACACACACACACACACACACACACACACACACACACACACACACACACACACACACCCGATGACACTCCGTCCCAAAGCTAACTTTTCCTCCGCACTGCAGCCGCCACGAGAGGCCCTTTTCCAGCGGCACTCCATCAGCCTCGGCGGTGCACAGCTGGCACGAAGCAGAGATTTTACTCTGTAGCGAGCTGGATGGGATGGTACTTATTGTTTTTACAGTCCCGTTAGCCCGTCTTAACTACCTCATTCGGGGATGGTCGTGAGCTTCGTAATTGTGATTTACTTCCTACGTTTGGGTGTTCGCCAGACGACCATCGGGAAAGAGAAAATAAAGATGGCGAGGAGGAAGAGGGAGAAGAAAAAGAAGCAGAAGAGATGGTGAAGAAGTAGAAGTAGAAGAAGAAGAATAGTAGGAGGAGGAAGAAAGTGGAGGAGAAGAGGGAGATGGCGAAGAAAAAGAGAGAAGAAATGGAGAAGAAGAAGAAAAGGGAGGTGGAGTAGAAAGAGAAGGAGAAGAAGAAACGTAAGGAAAGAATAAACAAAGAAAGGGGACTAACATCCACTCGATTCTCATCTACCGTAGTTCATAAAATGTAATTTATCTTGTTTTGGTCCATCGGTCGTTAACAGTCGAACGATAAATTCTCTCGGCAAAGCAATTACCGCCCATCACAGAAATAGTCCTTGCACGCGGCGCTTCTTTCGTAATTATCTCTCATTTTCTCGTCTCTCCCCTCGTCACCCTGTCTCTTTGTTTCCCCTGGACCGTCATTACCTCGACGGGGAGGTACACAGAAGCGAGGAATTAGCATAAGCCAAGAAAAGAGGGATAAAGGCGCTAGAGGGGAAGATCTCGTGTGTTTACGTTCCTCCATTCCAACGGTCTTTGTCCTCTTCCGCATGTCCTGACGTCATAATTCTGCTTTATTGCTTTCTGTAAAGGGTGGGGAGAGGGGGGAAAGGAGAGGGAGGTCGGAGGAAAAAGGGGGAAGGCATTATTTTTGTTTTTCTAAGCTCATGATGGCTTCCCCCCCTCCCCCCCCTTCCTCACCCCTCCCCTTCCCTCCCCTCTAACCCCTCATCTTACCTCTACACCCTCCCCCTCCCCCCCTCCCCCTTTCCCCCTGTTAACCCCCTCCCCCTCCTCCGTTCACCCCCTTTCAGTTCAAGGCTAACGGTTTTATGAACTCGTTTCCATAATTGACGGCGTTTGTGCGGCCCGAGATGAAGCCCAAGAGACCAATAAAGAGTCAAGCGTCGCTGCTTTCCCTCACCGTCATCACGGCAGGTCGTCGTCGTCGTCGCGTTTGCCTCGTCGCCCTTTCGCGGGGAAATCGCTTGTTTCGCTATTTTCATTTCTTCTGGTACTCATTTCGCTGTTGGAGGGACGCCATTCTGGAGGTGGACGGGTGTTTAGGCTCGTCTCTCTCTCTCTCT
>NW_028234409.1:26033620-26036334 GCF_977035675.1 Penaeus japonicus | reverse complement strand
AATATATGTACATATAATTACACATATGTGTATATATGTATATATATACATATATATTTATATATGAATATATATGTGTGTGTGTGTGTGTGTGTAGATATATACATATAAATACATATGTAATTATGTACATGCATCCCTTTTCCCTCTTCCTTCCCTTCCCTCTCACCAACTTACTTCCCTCCCTCTTCCCTTCTCCCCCCCTACCCCCCTCCTACCCCCTCCCCATCGCCCCTTCCCTTCCCCCCCTCCTACCCCCTACCCATCGCCCCTTCCCTTCTCCCCCCCTACCCCCCTCCTACCCCCTCCCCCTCTCCCCCCTGCTTAGCCCCAGTAGCGATAAAAAGGAAATTGCTTTCCACAGACTCAGTAATTGCTCATCGGTGTGAAAATAATTGAATTGACTGATATTCCATTTAAGTCGTTAATAACTCACGATTCAGCGACCAGAAACACTGAAGAAAAAAATTGAGTTTATGAATGCGAGGCTAATTGCAAAGACACTCATCATAATCTGTATGAATGATTAACATCAAGGTTGTAATGAATAGGCTGATGTTGCTCGAGTTATGTGCACACAGCCACGCACATGTACGCACACACACACACACATACACACACACACACACACACACACACACAAACACACACACACACACACACACACACACACACACACACACACACATACACACACCCACATACAGCCATGCATATGTACACAAAGATATACGCGTGTCCACACACACATGGTCATGGACACGCACATACCTTCATGACTCTGTGGTGTCAATGGAAGAATTTAATGCATTATTGATATCAACATCTTCATCATTAGACTGACTGCATAATTTTCAAGTCTTCGGTTTACTTTCTTCGTTTTGCTTGACAATGAAAATAGTAATTGCATCAGTGATAAAGGTGATAATCATTACTGATAATAATTACTGTTGTTATCTTTGTAATTATGGTTATCATCATTATCACGTTATTGTTTCCCTTGTTGTTATTATTATCACAAGTACTGCGTCTCTTTATTGTTATCATCGTCGTTATCATTACTTTTATATATTATTATTATCATTATCATTACCATCCCTATTATCACTATCATCATTATAAGAGTAGTTATCATTACTCTTATTATCATCATTATCATTATTGGCATTATAATTATTATCAATATTTACATTATCATTATCATTATTGTTATCATAAAATAATCATTATCATCACAATTATTCTTATTAATATAATTTTCGTTTTCATTATTATTATCATTATTGTTATCATTATCATTATTATGATCAATATCATCATCTTTATTATCACTATTGCTATTCCCATCACTATCAATATTACTATATATTATCATTGCAATCATTATTGTTGTTGTTATCATCATTATCATCGCTTTATCATCATTATCACAATCATCATCAATGTCGGTATTATTGCTATCATCATAATAAACATTACCATTATTTCGAATCCTCTTCATTCTTAACCCCCCCCCCCAAAAAAAAAAATAAAAAAATAATAATAATAATAATAATAACAAATGAATAAATAAAAAATAAATAAAAAATAAAAAAAATAGAATGTAAAACTAATTAAGAACCAAATGAATAATATCCATTAATAAATTCCCCATTTGACCATCTGCTGCATTAGTCCACATCGTAAAATCAGCTGGACATTCATAATCCTTCAGACCATTAAATATGCAATGGTTTGTAAAATAGTCTCTTTAGGCTTATGTTAATGAAGTGAGCTGAACATGTGGTGCGCTAGTGAATTCGATCACTTCATGGGCATAGTTATTCATAAGGAGCTAAGCTAATTAGATGTTTCTCAGATACATCTAATTACTTTATCTCCTTGTTCTATATTTATTCATATTTTCTATGTGTGGCCGTTAACATCTTAAGTACGACAACTTATCCTCGACGTACGATATATTGTTGAGGTACGATAATGTATTTTTGTGGGTGATATTTTCTTTACCCTCAAAGATTATTTATCAATATGTTTTGTATGTTTTACGACATTTAAGAAAAATATGTGTTTTATAATATTTCCTATATTCCTATTAAACGTACGGTAGTCTGTAGCAACCGTACAATGATTTGTAGTTATCGCACGATACTTACTTCTCACGTGCGACAACTTCTTTCTTGATTTATAAATACATACGATACTTCCTCTCAAACATTAAAAAAAATCTAACAAACGTTTCCACTCAAAATCTAAAACAAAAGTAAAAAAATATTTTTACCCCAAACTCAACACAGGACCCACACAGAGACACACACACACACACACACACACACACACACACACACACACACACACACACACACACACACACACACACACACACACACACACACACACACACACACACACACACACACAAACACACACACACACACACAAAAAAAAAAAAGACCAACATGCTAAACAAACTATGATAATGAGAATCCATAAAGTTAAACGCCAAGTATTGTTCAATTTCTCACGTTCGGCCACCGTTTTGAACACTATAACAGTTATTGTTCTGAATCATTATACCAAGCATTACTGTCATTAGCGTTAATGCCAGAATAATGATCCATTGTTTACGTGATGAGGCTTAGCTTGTGTTGGGTCTTGTACGTTTTCCATTAGCTGGGTAGTGTGCTATGAACAAGCGTTATTGCGGCGGGGAGAAA
>NW_028234409.1:26011120-26018620 GCF_977035675.1 Penaeus japonicus | reverse complement strand
GGAAATAGAGAGAGAGAGAGAGAGAGAGAGAGAGAGAGAGAGAGAGAGAGAGAGAGAGAGAGAGAGAGAGAGAGAGAGAGAGAGAGAGAGAGAGAGAGAAAAGAAAGAGAGAGACTTTGATTTTGACAAGTTTATTTAGACTAGGGGAGAGAAAGAAAGATTGATAGATAGAGAACGAGAGAGAGAGAGAAAGAGATAGAGAGAGAGAGAGAGAGAGAGAGAGAGAGAGGGAGAGAGAGAGAGGGAGAGAGAGAGAGAGAGAAGAGGGAGAAAAAAGAGATAGAGGAGGAAGAGAGAGAGAGATAAGAGAAGAGAGAAAGAGAGAGAAGAGGAAATAAAAAGAGAGATAAGAGAAGAGAGAAAGAGAGAGAAGAGAGATAAGAGGAGAGATAAAGAGAGAGAAGAGAAGAGAGAAAGAGAGAGAGAGAGAGAGAGAGAGAGAGAGAGAGAGAGAGAGAGAGAGAGAGAGAGAGAGAGAGAGACTTTGATTTTGACAAGTTTATTTAGACTAGGGGAGAGAAAGATAGATAGATAGATAGAGAACGAGAGAGAGAGAAAAAAAGATAGAGAGATTGACAGATATATATATATAGAGAGAGGGGGGGATATATATATAGAGAGGGAGAAAGAGAGATAGAAAGAGAGAGATAAATAGAGAAAGAGAGATGGAGATGGGGAGAGACAGACAGAGAGAGAGAGAGAGAGAGAGAGAGAGAGAGAGAGAGAGAGAGAGAGAGAGCAATAAACAAAAAGGAAAAAAGAATAAAGGAAAGTGAGCGGGTGGGGAGACATACGAGGAACGGAGAGGAGGGAAAGAGGAGCCCAGCACAGGTAATGGGATCGACCAGGTTCCAGCAAAATATGATCCACACCACCCCTGGCTTTTAGGGGTTTGGCGAGGCTTGGGTCTGGCTTGGCAATGGCTTAGGAATTGTGAAGCTTTGGGTCTGGCTTGGCAATGGCTTTAGGAATTGTGAAGCTTTGGGTCTGGCTTGGCAATGGCTTAGGAATTGTGAAGCTTTGGGTCTGGCTTGGCAATGGCTTTAGGAATGGCGAGAGAGAAGGAAATAGGAGGGAATGGGGAAGGATAGAGGGAGGGTAGGAGTAGGTAGGAAGGAAAGGGAGAGTGGGAAAGAAGGGAGGGTAGGAAGGGAGGGAGAAAGGGGAGAAGAAGAAATTGAGGGAATGAAGGAAGGAGGGAGGAACGGAGAGAGAAAGGCGGGGAGGGGGACGATATGGGAGAGAGAGGGGTAGATGAGAGAGAGGGAGAGCTCTTGATAAGACGAAGAGAGAGGAGGGAAGGGGAGGAAGAGAGAGCGAACCATAGTTTTTTTTTTTTTTTCTTTTTTTTTCTTTTTTTTTCAAGTAATACATCTCAAGAGATCACCTCGAGCCGTCGGTTGCCACTTGCCTATTTTCCAAAGTCCAATACAGGTTGCAGAAGTTGATGCTGTCGGCGGAGTAGTGCAAATATCCCTTTTCGGTAGCGAAGTTGTAGAGAAATCTGTTGATTCATTCTCAACCTCATCTACAACATTATTTGCAACATCATCTGCAACATTACCATCTATTGCAGCGACACATTTAAAGCAGATATAGAGGTGTTTTAACTAGTTCTGTGTAGCCACATTTCCTCCCCTGCAATGTTGGAAATCCTACCTTATTGCAAGGCGATGAGGAGTGATAGAGTTCCGAGGGGAAAGATTGCATACTTTTACTGATCCCCCCCCCCCCTACTTCTGTCTTCCGGGAAATTTGTGCATGATGAGGAACTGGCGTCATGCTCAAGACCACAGGTGACACATAATCTGGGGATGCAGTATTTTTACCCTTGGGGATCTTCTTGCTGTGTTGTGTTGCGTGGGCGCCGGTGCACAATCAGCATCGCAATGTGTTTACTAAAACATATACGTTGCCCGTGTGCCCCATAACACCATACCTCCAGCAATTTTAATCATTTTAACATATTCAGTATGTAATTTTCATTTGTTTGGATTTCCCTTGGGGGATTAAAACAACAGTGATGTTAGTACAGTGTCCTATTCCGAAACATTATATATTTTTTCGCTTGTGGCTTTAAATATTATCATATGCATAAGAATCTCATCGTGTTTATACCGCGCGCACACACACACACACACACACACACACGCACACACACGCACACACACACACACACACACACAAACACACACACACACACACACACACACACACCACCACCACCACCACCACCACCACCACGGCTGCGTTTCAATACCTGGGATCCTTTGGTTTAATATAAAAATACTATATTTTTGAAAACGTGAGACGCCCAATGGTAATTATCTCGGCGGATCTGATGTCTTGTATTCCTTTTAAAATGTACACAAAGAGGCAGATACAGACAGAGAGATAAAGAAGTATTGGTGTCCAGACAAGTAAACAGATATATTGATAATACGAATATATACGAATATATCAATAAAAAATGTAACACATTCTATGATGATCAGATCTGATTATGTTTAATAGAAGTTGACATAATTATAATAAACACAGATGAAAGCGCGACCGACCCGTTGACTGATTGACTGACTGACTGACAGGGAGAAGGAATTTAACCCTTGGACTGAAAAAAGAAAAGAAAAAAGAAAAAAAACTTGTAATCTGACATCTCTTAACATGATGACGAAGCTGCCCGTCTATCAGTCATGCCTTTGTTCATTTCAGATATCACCTCAGTTTTGTCCAATTAAACCTTATCTTTCTTATCTATTTGAGGTTAGAGATAAACATTTATCCTGCGTGACTGTGTAAGAATTTACATACGTCGTTTTTTCATTGGAAATAGTTTTATCATGAGCAATGACATTAATATTATTGATGTGTACTAAATATATGAATATTTTTATAAAACGGTACGTCTAGAATTATTCAGGAAACATTAAATATTTTCGAGCTTATGTATATTTCATCAGGTTTACAATAGTGTTTCTGTTCTGACGAATCAACTATGGGAAATAGTAGTAGGTTGTAGTAGTAGTAGTTGTTGTTGTAGTAGTAATACTAGTAGTAGTAGTAAGAGTAATAATAGTAGCATTATATGTAATAGTGATGATCATAATAACAACGGCAATAGTTGCAATGATGGCGATAGAGGCAACAGTAATAACAATAAATATGATAATAATACAAATACAAAATAATGATAGGAATTATAACCAAAACAAAAACAAGAGACACACAATGAACCCACCACGATACTCAGAACAAATAAACCAACAAAGAAACTGATTGCAAAAAACAACAAAAAACAACAAAACACACAACATAACCCACCATAATAACCATAGTTTTAAAAAAAGGTAAATAAACAAAAAAGAATCACAACCCCTCCCCCTCCTACCCCCTCCCCACCACTACCACCCTACCTCACCCCCCACCCAATCTCACCCCCCACCTAACCTCACCACCACCACCCTACCTCACCCCCCACCCAATCTCACCCCCCACCCAACCTCACCCCCACCACCCCCCCACCACCTCCCTACCACCCCCTACCACCCCCCCTACCACCACCCCACCCCACCCTCCTCCGTCCAGCGTAGAAACAGCTCGTACCGACCGTCCGCCCGCTTACGCCTCGCTTACGTCATCACGAATTCCGACAACGTACCGTACGTACGCTTTACACACACACACCCTTTCGCGTCGTACCTTTTGGACCCTGTGCCAGAGGAGGGTCAAGGTCTGTTGCCAGGTGTAAGTTGATGTCTTGATTGAGTGTCATCATCATTATCATTATTTTTATGGTTATTATTATCATTATCATTATTATAATTATTGCTATTATCATCATCATCATTATCATTGTTATTATCATTATTATCATGATTATCCTCATTAGCATTATCATAATTGTAATCATCATCACTTTCATTATAAACATCATTATCATCATAATTATTATTATTGTCATCATCAGCATTATCATAGTTATGTTTGTTCTTCTTCATCTTCTTTCCTTCTCTCTCTATTTATCTATCTATCTATCTGTCAATCTGTCTATCTATCTGTCAATCTATCTATCTATCTGTCAATCTATCTATCTATCTGTCAATCTATCTATCTATCTGTTTATCTATCTATATATCTAAAATGCCTTAGTGAAGGGAACACCATATTGATGTGTGTGTGTGTGTGTGTGTGTGTGTGTGTGTGTGTGTGTGTGTGTGTGTGTGTGTGTGTGTGTGTGTCCGTACGTGTGTGTGTGTGTAATATGATATAGCAAGGAGATTCACTTCGATGTTTACGCAATAGAGTTGAGTAGCACAGGTTTTCAATCTCGCTTGGAGATGCTACGAGAGACAATAGACCATCTGTGTTGCAGCGAGTCAAGTGCATACATATGTCCACAATAGAAGTGTCGCATGTATGCACTTCTCGTTATAGAAGACAAGTGAAATGTTCTCTGCATGTGTGTGTGAAAATAGTAGAATCAACATTGGGTTATACGCCCTGTGCGAACGCGTAACACAAACACATAAACAAGACACACAAACACACATGCAGGCGGACACATACACTCACTCACATATACAAATACAGCAAATAGTACACTTACAAACAAACGTATATATCCCCCCCCCACCACCATCACCCCCACCTCACCCCCTCTTTCTGCATATATTCTGTCGGAAGCTGACTGACTGACTGACTGACTGACTGACCTAGCATTCCCCCCCCCCCCTTCCACTGCCCCCCATCTTCCACGCTACGTTATCCCAATCTCTATGTTAGAAGAAAAAAATGGATGACAATATACCGTAATGGGTTTTCCTTCCCTTGTTCACACTTTACGCCATGTTTGCATCGCCGAGCCATGTCCGGCAATGGGATTTCAACTTGACTGTCCTGTTATGTATTCAATTGCAAATGCTATCACGTATAGATCAGTTGGTACATCCATGACCTAATAAACAGAAATCCTTTCTATTTACCAGTATCTCCTTCAATTCTCTCTACTCTCTCTCTCTCTCTCTCTCTTCCTCTCTTCCTCTCTCTCTCCCATTTCTCCCCCCCCCCCTCTCTTTCTCTTTCTCTTTCTCTCCCCGTTTTGGACTTCTACATGTATATGGCAGAAAAAGACCGAAACAGCTTTCTTGGTTTTATTATTTAAGCTTGAACAGACCTAAGTTGGATCGAGGGATGCTCTTCCTCCGAGGAGCGAGGTGTTCCTCCTCCTTACCTCTTTACCACAGTGTATAATTTGTCTGGGAATATGTTTGAATCACGTGTTTTCTTGTGACATGTGACATTTGGAATGTGATGAGGGCAGTGTTGCATCAATACATAGCTCTTGCGAAGGGAAGGACAAACCAACACTGGTATGTCTGACGTGACAATAAAAGAAGGGTAAACAGATAGGTGAAGCAACGAGCGTTTTATATGTATGTATATATATGCATTAGTGAGTGCATTATATAAGATACAATAGCAAAAATATATACATGCAAATGATATGAGCTCAGTCGACATAATAATAATAACAGCAGACATGATATATAAATACACATGGTTACTGCAAGGCTACACTTCCTGTCTCTCTCTCTTTCTCCCTCTCTCTTTCTCTCCCTCCCCCCCCCCCTCTCTCTCTCTCTCTCTTCCTCTCTCTCCCTCCCCCCCCCTCTCTCTCTCTCTCTTCCTCTCTCTCTCTCTCTCCCTCTCCTTCTCTCTCTCTCTCTCTCTTTCTATCTCTCTCTCTCTCTCTCTCTCTCTCCCTCTCTCTCTCTTTCTCTCTCTCTTTCTCTCTCTCTTTCTATCCCTCTCTCTCTCTCCCTCTCTCTCTCTCTTTATATATATATATTTATATACATATATATATATATATTATATATATATATATATATATATATATATATATATTTAAATATATAACTCTCTCTCTCTCTCTCTCTCTCTCCTCTTTATATATATATATATATATATAGATATATATATAATATATATATAATATATATATATAGAAAGAGAGAGAGAGAGAGAGAGAGAGAGAGAGAGAGAGAGAGAGAGTTGTACCCCGGTGGGAAATGACAGCCGTTGTAAGCCAGTGAGAAAAACAAACGTTCCCTGCCATGGTCTTTATTGATGGGAATCGGTAAGTACACTTGCCTCCAGTCTTGGCGAGAGGACAGAAGTGTGTCCTGATCCCTGTCTGTGTCCCTTCTCTCCCCGTGTCCCTTATGTAGGCTTATATATGACTCTTGAGTTATTTTCTATGCCTCAGAGCTTCCGCTAGCCAATGCAGCTGCAAGAGCCAGCTGCAGTTAAAGAGGGAGGAGGATGCAGGAAGCAGGAAAAGTCACGTCAGACCAAATGCCTGCCTCATAGCATCGCACTAATACAGGGAAGAACAATTAGTGCCTTACTCTCTCTCCTGTCAATTTGTCATTCGTCATCAGCAGAGAAGAAATTTGATGAAGGGGTAAAAAAATAAAAAAATAAAAATAAATAAAAATCATACATTTTATCTCAGCGTATGTATTTAAATTTTCTCTGCTCTTTTCTCTCTCCTGCAGATGATAAACAGATTAGATATGTCTTAGATCGAGAAATTTAATGTATTTACTTCACCGTCTAAAAATAGTTTCAAAATAAAACTCATGGCATAGGCAGAATAGCAGTTATAGCAGTCTGTTATAGCAACTCATATTTTGATATCGGCCCGTTATAGCAACTCATATTTTAATAGCAGTACGTTATAGCGATTTATATTTTAATAGCAGTCCGTTATAGCAACTCATATTCTAATAGCAGTCCGTTATAGCAACTCATATTCTAATAGCAGTCCGTTATAGCAACTCATATTCTAATAGCAGTCCGTTAAAGCAATTCATATTCTAATAGCAGTCCGTTATAGCAACTCACATTTTAATAGCAGTTCGTTATAGCAACTCATATTTTAATAGCAGTCTGTTATAGCAACTCATATTTTAATAGCAGTTCGTTATAGCAACTAATATTTTAATACTAGTCCGTTATAGCAACTCACATTTTAATAGCAGTCCGTTATAGCAACTCATATTTTAATAGCAGTTCGTTATAACAACTCATATATTAATAGCAGTCCGTTATAGCAACTCATATTTTAATAGCAGTTCGTTATAGCAACTAATAGTTTAATAGCAGTCCGTTATAGCAACTCATATTTTGATATCGGTCCGTTATAGCAACTCATATATTAATAGCAGTTCGTTATAGCAACTAATATTTTAATAGCAGTTCGTTATAGCAACTAATATTTTAATAGCAGTCCGTTATAGCAACTAATATTTTAATAGCAGTCCGTTATAGCAACTCATATTTTAATAGCAGTCCGTTATAGCAACTCATATTTTAATAGCAGTCCGTTATAGCAACTCATATTTTAATAGCAGTCCGTTATAGCAACTCACATTTTAATAGCAGTTCGTTATAGCAACTCATATTTTGATATCGGCCCGTTATAGCAACTCATAT
>NW_028234409.1:25998418-26000918 GCF_977035675.1 Penaeus japonicus | reverse complement strand
TCTCCCACCTGCCCATCGCGTGACCTCGCCTCGCATCACCCAGATGTCAGGTCACTCTACTAATCAACGGACAAAGTGAGGTGATGGGGAAGTCGACGTATTGTTACTGTAAACCGCTACTGAAGACGTTAAAAAAAGTAAAAAAAAAAAAAAAAAAGAGAGATTGTCAGCATCTAAGAATATCGGCTTAGGAACTATTCGTCCATCCTAATTCATTTATATTTGATTTTTTTATATCATTAAGCTTGGGTGCTAGTTATGTTATTATTGTATCTATTCATATATTTTTGTCTATTATTAATTCAATTATTCCCTTGGTCAATTTGCCAGTTGACTCAAACATTCATCTATCTATCTATCTATCTATCTATCTATCTATCTATCGACCGAGTCTCCATATATATTTACGTATTTGTTTTCCCTCTTACTTATCAGTCCAAGAACAGGATAAAACGCTTTTCATTTCAAAGGAAAATCACCTTTACGCACTTTCTTTTATAATTTTCCTGGACCAAAAGATAAGGCAAGTTCTCTTATCTTCATGACCATACAAGGAGATATTGGGAAGGTTTTCTGTTTCTCCTTTTTAACTTTGATATTTCTATTATCATCATCATTATCTTTTTATCATCATCATCATCATTATTATTATTATTGTCATAATCATTATAATTGTTATTAATATTATTGTCATTATCTCGTTTACTAATATTAGTATTACTATCATTATTCTATTACATTATCATCGCCATGATAATGATAATGATAATATGATCATAGTCCTCATTATTATTATTCTTATCATCATTATCATTATCGTCACCATCTCCATTACCATCATCATCACGATTTAATATTAATACCCTTAGTGATGGTATTTCTTTAGATCTAATAACACCCTTTAATCTGTGACACTGTCAGTCAAAGCTGGCACTGCTTCGTTCACATTCTCATATTTGATAATACTTTTTTTCATTCGATAATTTGCGGTATTTTCAATTACTTTAGGTCATTATCAGTCATTATGTTTGCATGGTACTTGTTCATATTTGGTAATATATTTTTACTGAAGTTCATATCTATCTATATTATTCATATTTGTCGTTGCTATGTATATGATTCATACTTATTAGTGTCAGCTTAGAGATAATCATATCATTTTATTTATATGTATGTTATTCATATCTACTTATACCATGCATAACTTTCTTTAAGCATTTATACCCGAGTATTTTTTTCTGAATACTATATTCACTATGCTTTGACATCATTAATACTATTTTATCTCTTAATTATATTCTAGAAAAATATTTCTTCCTGATAATATTACATCATGCCACATCATTTAACCTCTGAATATAATCCAAATCCTTTTGATATAACTTCATTCCCTTAAGATCAATTATATCCACCAATCTCACATTATTCATTTCATTTACAATATATTTTTCTTTTCAGAGTTAAATTTTTGTTTGATGTTATCTTGAAAACTCTCGGCTTCAACCTTTCATCTTTGATAAGGCAGAAATATCTCGTCTAATGGAAAGTTCCAGTGACTGTGATAATGGGGAAGATTAATTATGTAATTAGGGTGTAATGTGGTTAATTAAGAGACTATTTTATAGAGCAAGTGGCATTAGAAGGAAGAAATAGGTTAGTGGTTGGATGGTGTTTGGTATTTTTGTTATATTCTGTTTTATTACTAGGCTTTGATTATTTCTTTATTCATGTATGTATTTTTGAATGTATGCATGTATGTATTATGTATGTTTATTTGTATTATGTATGGTTAATGTATGTATGTATGTATGTATGTATATATGTATGTATACATGTATGTATACATGTGTGTATGTATGTAAACATCTATGTATACATCTATGTATGTACATGTATGTATTTACAGGTATTTATACACATATATGTATGTACACGCATGTAAGCACATGCATGTATGTGTGTATATGTATGTATCCATGTGTGTAAGTATCAAGTATGTATACGCATCCATGAATACATGACGTCTTTATGTATGTATCTCTTTACTTACACATCTGCCTCATAACGGTCATCACTCGCATAGATATATTTCCATTGTTCGTTTTTATGACGCTATCATGAACATAAGTCTTATATCTTGCAGCTTTTGTGTTCCACTTATCTCGTGATTCAATCCTCTTGCAACTGCGTGTTCTGTTGTACCCTATGAGGTGAGGCATCCCAGTGACCCGAGAGAGAAAGAGAGAGAGAGGGGGGGGGGAAGGGAGAGAGAGAGAGAGAGAGAGAGAGAGAGAGAGAGAGAGAGAGAGAGAGAGAGAGAGAGAGAGAGAGAGAGAGAGAGAGAGAGAGAGAGAGAGAGAGAGCGAGAGGAGAGAGAGAGAGGGAGAGAGAGAGAGAGAGAGAGAGAGAGGGGAGAGAAGGAGAAGAGAGAAGAGAGAGAGAGAGAGAGAGAGAGAGAGAGAGAGAGAGAGAGAGAGGGAGGGGAGAAAGAGAGGAGAGA
>NW_028234409.1:25978418-25980918 GCF_977035675.1 Penaeus japonicus | reverse complement strand
TTCCCCTCCTCCTTCCTCCCCCCTTCCCCTCCTTCCCTCCCCCTCCCCCTCCTTCCCTCCCCCCTTCCCCTCCTTCCCTCCCCTCCACCCCCTTCACCTCTTCCCTCCCCTCCGCCCTCCATCTCATTCAATCCTCCCCTCCTTCCCTCTCCTCCACCCCCCTTCTCCTCCTTCTCTTCCCCCCTTCCCTCCCCTCCACCCTCTTTCTCCTCCTTCTCTTCCCCTCCTTTCCTCCCCTCCACCCCCCTTCTCCTCCTTCTCTTCCCTTCCACCCTCCTCCTCCTCCTCCTCTTCCTCTCCACCCTCCATCTCATCTAATCCTCCCTTCCTTCCCTCTCCTCCACCCTCCTTTTCCTCCTCCTCTTCCTTTCCACCCTCCATCTCATCTAATCCTTCCCTCCTTCCATCCCCTTCACCCCTTCCCCTCCCCCCCTTCTCCTCTCCCCCTTCCCCTCCTTCCTTCCCCTCCTTCCCTCTCATCCTCCCTCCCTTCTCCTCCTCCTCTTCTTCTCCACCCTCCATCTCATCTAATCCTCCCCTCCACCCTCCTTCTCCTCCTCCTCTTCCCCTCCACCCTCCATCTCATCCAACCCTCCCCTCCTTCCCTCCCCTCCACCCTCCATCTCCTCCCCCCCTTCCCCTCCCCCCCCTTCTCCTCTCCCCCTTCCCCTCCTTCCTTCCCCTCCTTCCCTCCCATCCTCCCTCCCTTCTCCTCCTTCTCTTCCCCTCCACCCTCCATCTCATCCAATCCCCCCCCATTGTCAAGGAATCTCTCTCATCTTAATATTCCTTATATATGCCAAGGATGCCGTCAAGATGATGGGGATGACTGGATGTTCAAAAGTCCCAATGGCATTTTTTTTTATAGTATTTTGACGTGTATTATTTTTCTATTCGTTATAATCATTGTCATTGTCATTATCATTATGATGATCATTATTTTTGTTGTTACTATTATTGTTATTGTTATCATTACCATTATCCTCATTATTATTGTTATTAATATGATTGTTGTTGTTATTATTACTATCATCATCACTATCATTATAAATGTTGTTCTCATTATCATCATTATTAGTATCATTATCATCTCTATTATCCTTATCTTCATTATCAATGTTATCATTATCATTGCTACTATCAGTGTCATTATCATTCTTGTTACCATTAATACTATTTTGATTGTTATTATTATCATCATTCTTATTATCACTTTCATCCTTATCATTCTTGTTGTCTTTTTATTATCATCATTCTTATTTTCATCATTATCATTATCATAATCATTATCATTGATATTATTATTCTAATTACTCTTATGTTATTATTGTCATCATCATTTCTATTATTATCATTACCATAATTACTAATACTATTACTGTTGTCACTATTATTGTTATTATTGTCATTATAATTATCATTATTATCCTCATTATCAATATTACTGTTGCTATTGTTACCATTACCATTGTTATCATTATTTTCATTATATCCTTTCCTAATCACCATATTGTCTTTTTTATCATTATTATCGTTAGCACTGTTGGTTTTTGTTACCACTATCATTATCAGCATTTCTCTTATCATAGTTATTATCATTATTACTATTGCTGCTTTGATGATTATTTGATAATTATGATTACTATATGTTGTCTTGTTCTTGCTGTTATTATCTTGTTTCCGCTTTAATGTTCAGGGTCAACGGGGACATGCCTGACAAACAAACAAAAAAAGGCAAAAAATAAAAAAAATAAAAACAATGATTAATTGTTGTAACATTGTTCATCATTTATCTAGGGCATTACTGCCTCACCTCTCCCCCACCCCCTCCCTCGCCTCTCCCCTCACCACTCTTCCCCCACCCCCCACCCCTCTACCCTCTCCCGCACCCCCTCCCTCCTCTCCCCCACCCCCCAACTCCCCTCTCCCACTCTCCCTCACCCCCAACTCCCATCTCTCCTCTCCCCCACCCCCTCCCTCCCCTCTCTCCTCCCCCTCTCCCCAACCTCTCCCCTTGCCCCTCTCCCTCCTCGTCTTACTCCCTTCCCTCGTCTACTCCCTTCCCCCCTCCCTCCTCCCCCCCGACTCAAAGCAAACATTTAGGTCAGGCTGGTGTTGTTGCAAGACAATGGGCATCGCATTTGCAAGATAAGATAATCTTCCTCTTTGTATTGAGTCAATGAGGAGGTAGTGCGCAGAAACACATTTACATACCCCCTCCCCTTCTCTCCCTACCCCCCCCCACCCCCATTCCCTCTTCTCTCTCCTCCTGCTCCTCCTCCTTCTCCACTCTCTCTTCCCTCTCCTCCTCTTCCTACTCCTTCTTCTTCTCCCTCTCCTCCTCCTCCTCCTTTTCCTCCTCCTCCTCTTCTCTTTCCCTCTTCTCCCTTTCCTTCCTCTCTCCCCTTCTCCTTTCTTTCCCCTCCTCTCTCATATTCCCTGTCCCACCCTCCTTACCCCCCAAAAATAGATTGGGTAGTTAGATAGATTTATAGATTGA
>NW_028234409.1:25958151-25963226 GCF_977035675.1 Penaeus japonicus | reverse complement strand
TCCATCTCTCGACGTCTCTCGCAGACTGCGTGAGTTGCGTCTTCCGTAGAATGGTGAGACAAGAGGACGAGAGAGAGAGAAAGGGAGATAGAGAGAGAAAGGGGGAGGGATGGGGAGAGGGAGAAGAGAGGGAGAGAGAGAGAGAGATTGAGAGATAGATAGATAGATGGATGGATAGATAGAGAGAGAGAGGGGGGGAGGGGGAGGGAGAGAGAGAGAGAGGGAGGGAGGGAGAGGGAGGGGGAGAGAGAGAGAGAGAGAGAGAGAGAGAGAGAGAGAGAGAGAGAGAGAGAGAGAGAGAGAGAGAGAGAGAGAGAGAGAGAGAGAGAGAGAGAGAGAAATTCCTCTTATACAGTTGATAATGAAGGCCAAGTACCGAAGGGAAATGATCAATTTATAACTACTTTTGGTTTCTTTGCCATTGTACGTTTATCAAAAATAGCCGAATGCTAAATCGTTGATTTCAACGTGTGTGCATGTGAGCTTGAAGGTGTGTTTGTGTGCATTTTCTCCCCAATAGTGTATAGATATTTAGTCGTGTGACAGAGTATGGAAAGTAAGTAGTTCGTAATTGTTTATACCTTTAGCAATCTGTCTCAGTGAATATTCTTTCTCATAACTTCAGTATCTCTTTTGAAAAGTGTTTTTTTCTGCTTCTCAAATTCTCTCTTTTCCATTGGTTCAAGCAGCTTGATATGTTATGAATATTTGGTATAGTAATAAATTCTTTTTTTTTCCAGAGGAATATATCCGAAGGTAAAGTGTATTGAATTAAGAGTCGTCATTATGTTAAGTTCTATGTATTTTCAATTCATAATATTTTCAAATAAAGTGTACTCATATCACATTCTTTGTTTCCATTCACCTGATCAAAAAATATGAATTTCATTGACTAGCAACTTAAAAAAAAAGAAATAACACAGATTTGAAAAAAAAAATTGATATCCAGATATAACCATATATAAGTTTGTCCATGCTTAGCTCCTGAGATTTACCCTTCTCTTCTTGGATAAAACACCACTTTTACAACTATGTCTCACTTTTATATCGGAAAAGAGGAACTCTTCTCGTCGTCTTCTGCATTAGGAATTATCTTTTTTTTTTAGTTACCACTTCACAAACTTTAACATATTTGGGCCAAGATGTTATGATGTGAAAGGGAGGATTATTATCTGATAAGGTAATAATCTAAGTGAATGCTAACTGGCTCTTTGGATTTCGGCATTTTCTTTAACCAGTTAGGCAACTTTGAGTAATCTTTCTTTTTTATGTTAATATTTTTTTTGGGTAAGAGCCTCTTTCGTACTGAGACATTTTTTTCTTGATTTTTTAACTATGAATATATATTTTTTTAACACTTCTTCCAGAATCTTTTCCTTCACCGAGATTCACTTCACCACTGGCCTCCTCTGGAGCGACCTCTACTTAGCAGACCAAGAGTGGTGAAGAAAAACCAAGGAGTGCAATGCATTGGACATTTTATTTATACTGTACAAAACGATTTTCTAGTAAAATTAGACGTTTTGTGGAACAAAATAGGCTTTTTACAGGCATATATTACAAGATAAGCATGCACCAACAAGGAAAAAAAATGTACACAATTATATCACTACCCATGAATTGCTTAAAGCAAAATAATGTCGCTAAAGCTAAACATTGATGATAAACTGAGCTAGAACATTTTCCATAAAATGAAAAGAAAATACTGCGACCGAATAAATCACAGACACTTTAAAAACTTTGACTTTGTACCATTTGAAAAGTTTTTTTTAAACTTCTTCAGTCATTAGGGGTGAACTGGGATGTTCGCTGCGCTAGGGCAGAAGGCAAGGGCCACCGAGACTGCAAGTATTATCACATCTTCACACACTTCGCCTCGGGCCCTGCCTCGCCGCCCTTGGGTCGCCCTCCGAAAAACGTCGGGGCGGGCGGGCGGGCGGCGGCCCACGGGACTCGTCCGCAGCTCGTCGGACGCGCTCCGTTTCGTACGCTCTCAACCCCCCAGCTCGCCGTGCATGTTGGTACACAAGCCCCGAACCGGACCAAGCAGGGGACTCGGAATAAGAGACGGAATCGATGCGATTCCTGGTCCCCGAGGGCGGTTCGTGGCGGGCTAGCTTGAACCACAGCTACGGGCTACAGGGTTAGGACGTGGCTAAGTACGGAGAGGCATGCACATAGTCAGCATCAGAGCAGCAGCAGTGATCATCGGGTTTTCCCATTAGAATTACGGAGGGCACATGCGCCTCGAGCGCCCAAACACTCATACCACAACACTTAATAGGTGTATTATATTATATAATTATATTATATCATTATGTACATAAATATTACTGTAATCTTAGAATTTTCCCGTTGTGATTGGGCGTCTTGGGAGGGGGAGACGCGAGTGCAACAACCGACCCCCTACAGGTGTTGGGTGGAGGTCACCGCGATGTCTTGATCACCTGTTGGTCCCTGATTGTACTTTCAACTGTTGGCGTGGGTGAGATCACAAGAGTTGGCGTGAGGTGGGCTCAGCTGGACACGAAGAGCGGGTCCATCTGGAGGCGTCGCGCATCCAGACCTCCTCGGAGAGATTCCTTGCACTTGACCAGGTTGCCGTTGTCTTTGCCGTTCATGATGAACATGCTCAGCTGCATGGCCGCCGCGGCTGCCTGCTGCTGCTGGTGATGATGATGCTGCTGCTGCGTGGTCACAGGAGACAGGGGGGGCGACTGGTGGAGGGCGCTCGTAACCACGACAGACTTGGACGGTGAGAAGTGGTGGTGCTGATGGTGATGAATCTGCTGCTGCTGCGCCTGCTGCTGCACTTGGAGATGATGATGGTGAGACTGCTGAGACAGCGCCTGGGGAGGTGAGGAAGCCCGCTGCTGCTGCGGCGGAGGCGACGACAGGACCTTCACCGGAGATGGGGTTTCGGCGGGAGGCGGGCTCTTGAGGGGCTTGTCGTCCTCGTACAGAATGCAGATGGAACCGTTCTCGCCGATGCGATACGCCACCTCCATCGGGTCGACCCACATGGTGAGCTCGCTGGGGAAGAGCGAGCGCAGGAAGGACACGGCCAGGCCCATCATGAAGCCCGCCCTGGCGATGAGGGGGTCCATCTTGCCGTTAATGCGGATGCACCGGTATCCGGACCCCTTGAAAGGCTTCTCGGGGAACCAGTGGTCGGTGTAGTGCCGCACTAAGATATCACAAACATTCTCGCGGAACTTATCCATCTGCGATTCCGTTAGTCCGCTGTTGTTGAGGCGAACCAAATCAACTAGGAAATTGGCCGCGGATTTTACTTCTAACCTCATATTCGCTGGTGCACTTGTGAGCGAACACGATGACGGAAAATTCACGCACTACACAATCGCTAAGTGGGAGACACAGTTTGGGGGAAACTCTCTCTCGTCTCTGACGGAGGGAGAGTTCGGGACTAGGAAACCTGGCACTTGTATACACAGCCGATAAAGAGGATGTCGCTTCGTATAATCTTTGGTATTGGCCGTCGTTACACTGACTATTTGGTTGGTAAAACTCCGAATAAAATCACAGTCTATGTCTGTCCGTGGACGGGGAATACGTGGATAGTGGCTCACGCCACGCGATACATCCTCTTTCGCGTGTGTCTTTGCTCTGACTGCTGACCGGGAGTGAGTGAGCTTGTTGTTGGCTTTCACCGATGACGTCACAGCACAGAAGACGCCGACCAATGAACGCGCGGAAGACGCCGCCAATCAGCGCTCAGGCTACGCCGACCAATCAGCGCACTCCGCTCCGCTTCCCGTCACGTGACCAGCCTGGCAGCCATTTTCTAGACAAAGAACGGCTCTCCGCACAAACATGGACGCCAAGCCACGATCCCAACAAAGAAAGATTCTGGCTAAATTACAAAGCCAATATCTGCATCTACAGTGACTTACGACTACCGAGAGTGTCCCGAGGTTGAGTTTGAAGTTCTCTCGAGGCTAGAACTCCAAGCTGAAGAATCTAGCTTTGCATTCGGTTTCTCCATATGTTCCCAAAAGTTCGCCAAAGTACAGCAAGTTTCACCCGAGTCCTGGGTTTCTACTAGAAAGCTGGAGTGGCCCGTCTATAAGCCAGTTTTCTGAAGGAAACTCGCGCGTTGTCCTCGCCTGCCCAGAGAACGTATGAAGTGAATGTTTCGAAAGGAGATAAGGAGGAAACGGAATTTTTCGCAAAATATGACACATTCAAACGAACAGATACAGGGGTTATGCCATGAATGGGTTGTGTGTAGGTGATTGAATGTCCTCTAAATTGTTCATCATACTAAGAAACGAAGATACAAAACACACACATATGTATATGTATATATATATATATATATATATATATATATAATATATATATATATATTATATATATATTATATATATATATATATACATGTTATATATATTTTATATATTTTTATATATATAATATATATATTTATATATTATATATTTATATATTTATATATATATATATATATATATATATATATATATATATATACATACATATACACACAAAATATGTGGGTCTATGCTTACGAACATATATATGTATTATTGTACATATACATGAGAGAGACCCAATGACCGTTTCTGTTTTGGAATATCAGAGTAGATTCACTGAATGAATGTTTTCATTCGGAAACAAAAAATACTATACATCTGGTGTCCACAACCTTATGGGAAAAGCAGCAACTCGCTGGTCGATGGTCACTTCTCTCCAGCTATGTACTTTGGCGACGATTTGACTGGAATTGAGTCTCCTTTTTGAGGGCCAAGATTTGCTTTTATTTTGGAAGCTAGAAGAATGAAAATAACGAAACCTTCTATGAAAGCTACAGAAGTTGAAGGAATATATCTTTTCTGCAAATTTACTCGAATATAGTTGAGTGTTTTTTTTAACGTGTTGTGTGTGTAGAAATATATAGGTAATATGTATGTATGTATATATATATATATATATATATATATATATATATATATATATATATATTTATATATATACACATGTATATATATTTATATATATACACATGTATATATATTTATATATATACACATGTA
>NW_028234409.1:25948151-25953151 GCF_977035675.1 Penaeus japonicus | reverse complement strand
CTCCCTCTTTTCCTTACCCTCTCTCTCTCTCTCTCTCTCTCTCTCTCTCTCTCTCTCTCTCTCTCTCTCTCTCTCTCTCTCTCTCTCTCTCTCTCTCTCTCTCTCTCTCTCTCTCTCTCTCTCTCTCTCTCTCTCTCTCTTTCGCTCTCTATCTCTCTCTCTCTCTCTCTCTCTCTCTCTCTCTCTCTCTCTCTCTCTCTCTTCCTCCTTCTCTCTCTTTTCCTTACCCTCTTCTCTCTCTCTCTCTCTCTCTCTCTCTCTCTCTCTCTCTCTCTCTCTCTCTCTCTCTCTCTCTCTCTCTTCTTCCCCTCCTCTCTCTTTCTCCCTCCCTCCCCCCTCCCTTCCACACTATTCCTGTCTCCCATTAGCATACTTGGCAACTTGTGCAATGCATCGTGTCCATCAGATTTTAATTGGTAATCAGCAGCCATTACATTCAATCAAGAAATTAGGCTGAGCCATTATAGACAGCAGTGCAGCTGAAATACATTTGATTGTCCTTTAGACCAATCTGGAATATGGCATCTATCTGATACGTGATAATGACATTATACTGTAAGAATGGAATGGCATTTCTTGCGCTTAGTCTATTGCTGTCTATTTGTGTTGTGTCTATCTGACTGGCTTTCCAACTTTCTGTCTACTTATCTGCGTATTTATCTATGAGACTACCTGACTGTCTACCCGATTGTCTGTCTGTTTACCTGACTCGCTGTCTATCTCTCTATTTATCTGTCTATCTCTATTTATCTGTCTATCTCTATTTATCTGTCTATCTCTATTTATCCGTATATTTCTATCTATTTCTCTATATCTCTCTTTATATCTCTAAACTGTCTGTCTTTCTATCTGTCTGTCTAACCGACTGTCAGATATCTAGTCATGTTTGTCTATCTGACTATCTCTCTGTCTATCTTCCTGTCTATCTGTCTATCTTCATGTCTATCAGTCTATTTTCATGTCTATCAGTCTATTTTCATGTATATCAGTCTATTTTCATGTCTATCAGTCTATTTTCATGTCTATCAGTCTATTTTCATGTCTATCAGTCTATTTTCATGTCTATCAGTCTATTTTCATGTCTATCTGTCGATCTTCATGTCTAGTCAGAGTACAATATAATGTCTACATGAATGTTTGTCTATCTGACTATCTCTCTGTCTATCTTCCTGTCTATCTTCATGTCTATCAGTCTATTTTCATGTCTATCAGTCTATTTTCATGTCTATCAGTCTATTTTCATGTCTATCAGTCTATTTTCATGTCTATCAGTCTATTTTCATGTCTATCAGTCTATCTTTCTGTCTTTTTGTATATCTCTCTATCTATCTCTCTCTCTACCTAGCTCTTTATCCCCAACACTTCCCTCTGCCTTTCCCCACCCCCCCCACCCCCCTATCCACATCGAGCTTAAACGCAATAACTACAGCCTATCAAAACTGAATCAAATCATAAGCGAACAGTTCCACAAAGTTCCACAAAGTTCCACGCCCTCTTTCTGACCTTTTTGTATATCTCTCTCTCTCTCTCTCTCTCTCTACCTAGCTCTTTATCCCCAACACTTCCCTCTGCCTTTCCCCACCCCCCCCACCCCCCTATCCACATCGAGCTTAAACGCAATAACTACAGCCTATCAAAACTGAATCAAATCATAAGCGAACAGTTCCACAAAGTTCCACAAAGTTCCACGCCTCGCTCCAACTTCCAAGCCTCGCCCACTACGAACGCTGGAACTCCTACAGCAGCTTTCCTCTCTAATTTCAGAGCAAATAGAGCCCAGCCTATTTCATACACACACACACACACACACAGGTCATCATTAAGAGCCGAACGCTAGTAGGCTTAAACACTGGAAATCCTGTGTAACCGGTGACAGCGAATATTTCCTTGGGAACCTGAGACACAAGAGATTGTCTTTTCGTCTTGCCAACGATAGGTCAGGTCTTTGTTTGTTTTTGTTTGATGTATTTGTTGTTGTTGTTGTTGTTTTTTTAAAGGATTTTTTGGGGTATTTGGGAGGTATGTTATTGGGCCTTTTTAAAGATAGAAAGGGTTTGTTGTATAGTTGTCAAGTGACATTTCAGAAGGGGGTTTGTAGGTGGAAAGTGTAGGTCTTGCCTATCCTCTTTTGTCTCCGGTTATCTGTCTGTCTGTCTTCCTGTCTAGTTCTCTGTCGGCCTGTTTACCTTCCTGTCTAGGTGTTTGTCTGTTTTACCTTCCCACCTTCCTCTCTCTCTCTTTTCCTTCCCTCTTTCTTCTATTTCTTAATTCTTACCTCTTTCTTCCTTCGCTCCCTCCATTCGTCCATTTGTTCCTCCGATCCACTCATGTTTTCCACCTTTTTCCTTCTGCTCCTCTCTCTCTCCACCCCATCCTCCCTCTATTCATCTACTCCTTCCTTCTATTCCCTCCTTCCATTGATCCCCCTTTCCCCATCTCCTATTTCCCTCTTCCCTCTCGTTCTCCACCCCTAACCCCTTCCTCTCTCTCTTTCTCTCCCCCCTTTCTCTTTTTCTTTCCCCACCCCTCCCTTTCTTACCCCTTCTCCCCCCTTTCTTCCCCACTTCCTCTTCCCCTACCCCTCTCTATCCCTTCTCCTTCTTTTCCTTCACCCCCCCTCTAACCCAACGAGGACTCTCAGTGTCCTCATGCACCGTGATTGCATGAATGATTGTATCGAATGACTCGCCTTTCCCGCTGCCGCATCTGATTGCATGTTGCAGCACAGTCTGCGGTTTAAGGGCTTTTCGGTTGACTCTGCAAATTGCTTGTATACTTGTGTCGGTGATCGTGGCCTCTCATTCAGACTTCGGTAATATTGTTATTTAGTCAGCGAGATCGGGTGTCGCTCCCAAGGGCCTTTTAGCTCTTTGAAACTTTTTTTCGAAATGACGCTGCCATTAGATTTATTTCTCTGTTTCCCTGTTTGTGGATACACACACACAGACACACACACATACACACACACACACACACACACACACACACACACACACACACACATACACACACACAATATACAGTGTATATATATATATATATATATATATATATATGTATGTATGTATGTATGTATATATATAATATATATCCATATATATATATATATATTATGTATATATATATATATATATATATATATATATATATCCATATATATATAATATCATATATATATATATATATATATATATATATATATATATATATATATATATATATATATACACATATATATACATACATATACATACACACCCAAATGGAAAACCCGGATGATGAACCAGCGTCCCATTTCTTTTCAGGCGTTGACAAGACACTCGGCTTTGATGACAAGAAAATAACGCAGAATGAAGTATGATTATACGCATACTCTGTCTTAATGGCTAGCTGTCTTCCCCGTTACTTTTTCATATAAATGTTTATTTCTTACGAGAACTAAGTCTCTTATTACTCGACTCCCAGAGGGAAACAAAGGAAAATATTAGAGAATTTGAACCTGAGGTACCGAAAAATATTTTGGAAAATCATTTTGAATTTTTTGTTTCGAAATAAGAAGAGAAATTCCAAATTTTGATATTATTATTGATAACAATATTTATATTATTATTATTATGATGATGATGATGATTATTATTATTACTATATTCATTATCTTTGTTATTATTATTATCATAGTCATTATTATCCTCATTCTCATTATCATTATTCTTTTTATTCTTATTCGTATAATAATAATAATAATTATTATTATTATTATTACTATTATCATTACGATTATTATTATTGTTGTTGTTGTTGTTTTTGTTATCATTATTATCATTATTGTCATTATTATCATTATTGTCATTATTATCATTATTATCATTATTAGCATTATTAGCATTATCATTATTATCATTATTAGCATTATCATTATTATCATTATTAGCATTATCATTATTATCATTATTAGCATTATCATTATTAGCATTATCATTATTAGCATTATCATTATTAGCATTATCATTATTAGCATTATCATTATTAGCATTATCATTATTATCATTATTATTATCATTATTATTAGTAGTATTAGTATTAATATTAGTACTACCATCATTATTACTATTATTATCATTATTATTATTATTATAATCATGTTTATTATTATCATCATGTTTATTATTATCATTAGTATTATGACTATTATTATTGTCATCATTATTATGACAATTATTGTTATTATTATCATTATTATTATTATAGCAATTATTTTTATTATCACCATTATTGTTATGTTTAACTGTATCATTATTATCACTATCATTATTATCACTATCATTATTATCACTATCATTATTATTACTAATATTATTATTATCACTATCATAACTATTACCATCATACCATTATTATGTTATTATTATTATTATTATTATTATTATTATTATTATTATTATTATTATTATCATCATCATCATTATAATTATTATTATTATTATCATTATTATTATTATTATTATTATTATTATTATTATCATCATCATTATAATTATTATTATTATTATTATTATTATTGTTATTATTATTATTAATTTTATTACTATTATTATTATTAATTTTATTACTATTATTATCATTAATTTTATTACTATTATTATTATCAATGTTATTATCATTATCATTATTATTACGATTAATATTATTATCATCATTATCATTATTATAGTTATATTATTATAGTTATTATTTTTATTATTATTACTATTATCATCATCATCAATATCATTATTATCATTATCATCTTTAATATTATTATAATTATCATTGTTATTATTATTATTTTATTATTACCATCAAACCATTATCATTGTTATTATTATCATCACTATTATGTTTATTATTACTATTATCATTACATTAATTTTATTGTTATTATCATTATTACTATTATTATCATTATTATTATTATTATTATTATTTTTATTGCTATTATTATTATTATTAATATTGTTATA
>NW_028234409.1:25908383-25913383 GCF_977035675.1 Penaeus japonicus | reverse complement strand
AGACAAACTCAAAAGCAAGTTGTAGGACAGGCTGGAACGCGCCCGCAAGTAGGCCTACAGTGAAACAATAGGCGTGTGTGACCTCACCTTCGGCTGCTTGAGGGCTAGGTAGGTATTAAGGGAGGGGAGGGGGGAGGGGTAGTAGAGGGGGAAGGTAGTGAGGGGATGATGAGGAGGAGAGGGAGGGGATGGCGGTTAGAGAAGAGGAGGGGGTGATGAGGAGGAGAGGGAGGAGGGGAAGGGAAGAAGGAGTGGGGGTTAGGAGGAAGAGGGGGTGGAGGGGGTGGGGGGGGAAGAGAAGAAGAAGAGGAGGAGGTGATAGGGAAAATAGGGAAGAGGAGGAACGGGTGCTGGGGAAGACAAGAGGAGGAGGCGGGGGCGAAGAGGAGATGGAGGTAAAATCATAGAATTAAAATGGAAAAATAGAAGAAAAAAAGGACGATAGTAGAAAGAGGGAGACGAGTAGGAGAAAGAAGAAGAGAAAGAAGAGGAAAAAGAAGAAGATGGAAAGGGAAAAGAAGGAGGAGGAGAAGGAGGAAGAAGAAGATGAAGAGGAGGAGGCGAAGGAGAAGGAGAAGGAAAAGAAGGAGGAGAGGGAGAAGCATCAAGATGAGACTGAGAAAGAGTAGCGAGAGGGGGAGAGAGATAGAGAAGGGGGGTATGGGTAACCATGGGGAGGGTGGAGGCGAGGACGAAGGAGGGGTTGGAACCGAAAGATGATGAAGGTTTTGCCAAGTGATGGATTTAGTGGGAGGGAAGGAGGGAGGGAGGGAGGGAGGGAGGAGGCATCGCGAAAGGGAGGGGGTGGGATGGAAGGATAGAGGCGCCAGGGGAGTGGGGGGTGGGAGGGAGCTTCAGGTGAGGGGGAGGGGGGAGGGAAGGTGCTAGAGAAGGTGCGAGAGGGAAGGAGGGAGAAGGGATGGAGTGGGTGGGAGAGGGCGGAGGGGGTAAAAGGGGGGTTAGGGGGGAGAAAAGAAGGGTCTATAAGGAATAAAGATTTACGAGAGATAAGTGAGATCTGAAGGAAAAGGGAAAATGGAAGGATGAGGTGAGAAGACAATGAAGTCTGTAGTGTGGTGTTGTTGTTTTTGTTGTTGTTATAACGTGTAATTACTTTTATTATCATACGGGGCTTTCTTTTCCTTTCTCATCTTCTCCTTGTTCGTCTCCTTTTGTTGTTATTGTTGTCTCTCTCTTTTGTTGATCTTTTTTATGATAATGTTGTTATTCCTACTTATTATTTTGGTTTTCTTTTCTTGCTTAATATCTATCTATCTATCCTTCTCTCTCTCTCTCTCTCTCTCTCTCTCTCTCTCTCTATATATATATATATATATATATATATATATATATATATATATAGAAAGAGAAAGAGAGAGAGAGAGAGAGAGAGAGAGAGAGAGAGAGAGAGAGAGAGAGAGAGAGGTATATCTATATCTATATCTATATACACACACACACACACACACACACACACACACACACACACACACACACACACACACACACACACACACATATATAAATATATATATATATATATATATATATATATATATATATATTTCTTATCATAAATGCCATTATTAATATAATCACAGAACACAGAAAATGCCACTGGTCACAAGATTTCATTTCATGTTACAACACCCTCCTGTTTCTAGTATCATCATAATCACAATTGTCTTCACAATCAAAATACAGCCATCAACAAAGTGTCTGAATCGAAATGAATAAATCAGGTAGGAGGTAATTACTATATTGGGCTATAAAGGCTATACGACGGCTATTTTGGCTACACCGGCTTGGCGTGATGATACGCACAAACAATTTGCATTCGTGAGTATGACCATTGTCAAAGCGCCATATTAGCGCGGGAGATTTGCCGAAGGACATAAACCATGGAGTGACGTCAGTTACAGAAGTACACATGATATCCCAGAGTGATAACAAAAACAACAACATGCTGATATAGAGAGATGCGTATCAGTAAGAGAGTATAAACCGATACCTTCGAATTTTAGTGACAATATTTTCAAGAAGAACACTCTATAAGAATAACAACACTCGTGGTAAGAATAATACCATTATAATTATTATCATTATTTTGATCAATCTATTTCATTTATCAGTCATTTTCTTTGCTAGGATCACTGAATTAAACAACATCATAACATGAACACTTATACGCATGAAAACCAAGACTATGGACTGACACACGGAGGACAAAAAAAAGAAAAAAAAGAAGAAAGAAAAAAAAATCATTGTAATATATAGAATAACGTATTTTGACTTTAATTTTTTGAATATCACTGATCGGGGGACGCTAGCGAAGCTACACCAAACGGAGGAGAGTATAGGGGAGGGAAGGGGGAAGGGGGGAGGGGGGATCATGGGAAGGACTTCTTGACAAGATACACATTAAGGACTCCTTAATTGGGCTTGCAAGAAGAACACCGATGCAACAGGCCTTTGGGCGGGTGAACGACGTAAGAGCGAGTGGGCGGAGGTGGAGGTTTGAGGAAAGAGGAGGACGCGGGGAATCTGAGAAGAAGGAAGTAAAAAAGAAGGAAGAGGCGGAGGAGGAGGATGAGGAGGAGGGGGAGGATGATGATGATGATGAGGATGAGGAGGAGGAAGAGGAGGAGGAGGAGAAGGAGGAGGAGGAGGAGGAGAGGTTAAAAAACAAGAGGAGGAGGAGGGGTAGAAAAGATGAGGGGAGTAAAGGAAGAGGAGGAGGAGGGGGAAAAAGGGGGGGGGACGATAGATGAAAATAAGAAGAGGATGAGGGATAAAAGAAGAAGAGGTTAAAACAGAAAGTGGATGGCTTAAGAAAGAGGAGAGAGGGAGGAAGAAGAAGAAGAAGAGGAGGGGTAAGAAAAAAATGGGGATAAAAGAGGTAACAAAAGAGGGGTAAGAATAAAGGCCGGAGAGAGACAAGGAAGAAGAGATGTAAGAGGAGAGAATGGAGAAGTAGTAAACCTACAGTAAGAAGATAAAGATGACACATAAGGAAGAGGAAGAAGAAAGAGCGGGGAAGAAGTAAAAAAAAAAAAAAAAAAAAAAAAAAAAAAAAAAAAAAAAAAAAAAAAAAAAAAAAAAAAAAAAAAAAAAAAGAGAGAGAGAGAGAGAAAAAAAAATGAAAAAAAAACGAACCTGAAACCAAAGTTCGAAATAATATAATAAAAAAATGAAAAAAAAAATAAATACATAGAAAAGATGAGAAAAAAAGTCACAGTAGCCGTAAATTCCTAATCTTATTTGGGCTCGGATCCCGGACGCAGACTTTTAAAGGCCTCCATCCAAAAGGTTTGCTTGATACGGGTTGATATATGTGGCAGACGACTGGCTGGACGACCAATTAAATGCCGTTGCAAAGGTTGACCGATATGCTAATGCAACACAAAAGAGCTTGTGTTTCTAATCCATTTTCCGTCTTTTCTTGAAAAAAGAAAAAGAAAATCAAGCAGTCACACGTTAGCGTAGAGGACTCTTTTCTTTTCCACGGCCTGATTGGGATTAGTTCGCTCGCCGATGAAATCCAAACGACCATCAAAGATTCGGGGGAAATCACGAGGCTGGTGACGGCCTCTTCCGCCTTCGCCAAGTCCCCGTTCTCTCTGTATCTGCCTCTGGTTCTTATTCTTTCTCTCTTTCTTGTCTCTGTGTCTGTCTGTCTCTCTCTCTCTCTCTCACTCGGTCTCTCTCTTATTGTGTGTGTGTGTGTGTGTGTGTGTGTGTGTGCTTCAAAGCCAATGCGTAAGGATGGGCGAAAACGCAAATGAACACTAAAATTATCAACAAACACCAATACAAAAGTTAATATCAATCTATTGTCTAACCTACTCATGCGACTAACCAAAATCGCCATAAGACTATCCAAAGAATTTTAATCCAACCAAAATCGAACGAAAAAAACAAATTTCCAAACCTGGAAACTAAAAACAGAAAACGGAGTTCTCCCCAACTCCCCTCCATCTTACCCTGTATAAATTTCGACGCCGCTCACTCTTATTTATATAAATCCGCAACAAAGCGACAGAATAAACTTCCCGCAGAAAGCTGGAGAGTCAAACTTGGGAGAAAAAGCCGCAAGTTACGAAAGTCGGACCCATATATCAAGCTCCGCGGGAGGCCAAGTAAGAATGGTTTCTGTTCTCCCAAATAACAGAACGTGGATTGGAGTCCTGAAGAGCCGCTGTTTGGACAATATGGCGGAACGGAATGAATTTTGGCAACTTTGGCTATTTATTTGCTTTGGTATAGAAATGGCTTTGTTTTTTTTGTGTGTGTTTGTGTGTGAGGTTGTGAGGGATGGAAAGACACAAAGGAGAAGGAGATGAAGAAGAAGAAAAGATGAGAGATGTAGAGATAGCTAGAGAGAAAGACCGAAATAGAGATAGATAGAAATAGAAGTGTGTGTATAATTACATACATTCATACATACGTATATATATATACAGAAAGAAAGAAAGAAAGAGAAAGAAAGAGAGAAAAAAGAAGAGAGAGAGAGAGAGAGAGAGAGAGAGAGAGAGAGAGAGAGAGAGAGAGAGAGAGAGAGAGAGAGAGAGAGAGAGAGAGAGAGAGAGAGAAAGAGAGAGAGAGACAGCGAGATAAAGAGAAATAGAGATCGATCTCCTCCTCCCTCCCCCAACCCAATCGTCTACTAAAACACACACACACACACACACACGTTTGGTCAGCAACGGAGACGAACGACCCTGGACCTCATCCCGTTTTCTATGACTCCCGTCTGTTATGGAGGTCGTGACAGACGGATGTGACCATCAACTACAAAAAAGTCGTATGTGGACGGGGGTAATTTCTGCTGTCATAAAGTGATTGTCTGACCTAGAATGAAATTGAGGTCGTTTGGTCCTAGCATTATAATATTAACACACGTACAGACACGGACGCACGCACACACGCACAGACTCATAGACACAAACACACAGACACACACACAGACACAAACACACACATACACACAGACATACACA
>NW_028234409.1:25906633-25908283 GCF_977035675.1 Penaeus japonicus | reverse complement strand
GGCTCTCATTGACACCAGCACTCCTTCGTGCCGACGTTTCCGTGGAAGTGTTTCTGTAACAGAGATAATATATGGATATGTATGTACAGATAGATAAATAGAAATAGAGATACTGTGAATGTGTGTATAGGTGTGTGCGAATATGTGTATATATATCATACACGCACATACACAGACACACACACACACACACACACACACACACACACACACACACACACACACATATAAATATATATAAATATATATAATATAAATATCTATAATATATATATATTATATATTTATTTATATATATTTAACTATATATATAAATAACTAGATACAAAATAAATATACCATAAACATTATAACGTTTATATATATGATATAAAACAAAAGTGACAACACAAAAAAAAATATTATAATATATAATATAGTATAAAAATATATATAAATATATATATATGTAATCATACATGAATGTATATACAATTTATAAATATATTTTTATTTTTTTTAAAATTTTATTCCATATATATAAATTTACTAATGACTATGAATCTAAATCAATATCTTTGGGAATGGTGTCTCTGAGTAGGAGTGTTGCCGGTCTAAGATAAGCCGGGGGGAGGGGCTAATATCAGTTCTGTAATTATAATTATATTATATAAATAATATACAATATATAAAATTAGTTATATACTATATAAATATATTCTATATATATACATATATGTATATGTATCATATATATAATATATATTTATAAATTTATCTAAATATATATTAAATATATTATAGGATATATAAATATATATATTACACATACATACATATACTATATTATATATATATAAATATATATAATATATATAGATATAAAAATATTATATATGTCAATATATATATATATATAATAATATATATCTCTATGTAAGATATATTCTATCAATATATAGATATATATATAAATACTCTATATTATATATATAAATACATTATATGTAGATATATGTATATAGATTTTATATTATAAATAATATATATATATTATAGATGTTATATATATATATATATACTATATTTATTCTATAAATTTTACTCACACTGTGTATATTTTGTGTGTGTAGTGTAGAAGATAGTTGTGTGTGTGTCCTGTGAGTGTGTCTTTATGTTGTTGTGTGTAGTGTGTATGTTTGTGTTAGAACCTTATCCATGAGTAGTACTAACTTATACATTATTAAAAACATAAATATAAACGACTCTATCTTTATCAATATAAAAATAAAATTTTAACAAACACTATATATATGTGTGTGTGTGTGTGTGTGTGTGTGTGTGTGCGTGTGTGTGTGTGTGTGTGTATTTATGTATATACATAATCATATATATTCACAGTACGTTCTTACGTAACTGCAGCCACACATCTGCTGCGCCCTTATCTCTCAAAGTGCTTAGGCATGCTGGTAATGCGTATTAATGAGTTCTCTTGATAGCAGCATTATGAGGGGTTTCCTCCCCTAGGTAATGAACTCTCTCATGGCGGGAAGGTTACACTAATTACCCCAATATGTTCACTGTTATTCATCACTGTTCTCCTACACTGCGAGACACGGAAACATCCACGTACAAGTCGTACATACTCAGTTAGAGAGTCTGGTCTTGAAT
>NW_028234409.1:25894133-25896633 GCF_977035675.1 Penaeus japonicus | reverse complement strand
GTGTGTATGTGTAGTGTGTGTGTGTTATATATATACTATATTTGGTGTGGTGTGTGTGTTTTGAGGTTGAGTGTTTGTTTGTGTTATATATATGTCTTGTGTGTGTGTGTATAATAATATATAAATCAATAATATATCTCCATAACAAAACTAAATATATATATATAAATATAAATAAATTATGTAATACATAATATATGTAATATATAAACCATATATATATATAATAAATATATATATATATAAATATATATATATATATATTACCTATACATATATATATATAAATCTATATAAAAAAATAATATAATAAATATTATAAAATATATATGTAAATAATATATACATAGGTAGCTGATCTAAAATATACAGTCCATGAATAAATGACAAAATAACATAACTATATGCAATAAATAATATAATTATATATAAATTTATCAAATGTATATGTATATATATATATATAACTATATATATATATATATATATATGCATATAATGTATAATACATAATCTATATATATATCTACATATATGTATCCACCCACACACACACACCACACCCACACACACCATACACACCCTCACCACACACACACCACATATATATAACTAAATATATATAATATCTATATATATATAATATATAAATACACACATCACAACACACACACACACATACACACACACAACACACTCCACACACACCCACACCACACACGCACACACACACACCACACACACATAATTATATATATATATATAACTATAAATATATATATATATAAATACATATATACAAATGTGTGTGTGTGTCTGGTGTGTGTGTGTGAGTGTGTGTGTGTGTGTTGTGTGTGTGTGTTTGTGTGTGTGTTGTTTTGTGTGTTTTCTGTGTGTGGTGTGTGTGTGTGTTGTGTAAGTGTGTGTGTAAAATAATATAATATGTATAAATATCTAATATATATATATAATATATATATAAAATATATATAATTAAAAAAAAATATATATATATACACACACTCACACTCACACACACACACACACACACACACACACACACACACACAACACAACCACAAAACCCAACCACACACACACCACAACCACACACAACAACACACACACACATATATATATATATAAAATATATTAAATATATATATATATATATATATATATAAATATAATATATATATGTGTGTTGTGGTGTTGTGTGTGTGTGTGTGTGTGTGTGAGAGTAGTGAGTGTGTGTGTGTGTGTGAGTGTGGTTGTATTATATATAATATATATATATGAATATATATATATATAGTATATATTATATAAATATATATATAATATATATATATATTACACACACACTCCACACACACACACACACTCAACACACACACACACACACACACACTACAACACCACACACACACACCCACACACACACACAACACACACAAACACACCACCCACACACACACACACACACACACATACCCACATATAATATATATATAAAATATATATAGATATATATCGCAAATACTATAAAACTAATCTCTTATCAATCCTATAAGTGTGATATGTGTGAGTGTTGTTGTGTGTGTGTGTAGTGTAGTGTCTCACTATAACTATATACACATATATATATATATATATATAGTGATGTGTGTGTGTGAGTGTGTGTAGTATAGTGATTGAGTGTCGAGTGTATATATGTAACCTAAATGTACAATAAATATAACTCACAATTATATCTCAATATACTCTATAATATACACTCACTCATAAACTAACACTCATATAACATACCCACACCACACACCGCCCTCCCACACCACCTCCCCCCCACACCCACCCTCCGCCCACCCACCACCCTACACCCAACAAACACCCACCCCCCCACCCCCACACACCACCCAACCTCACCAATACACACTCACACCCCACACACACCACACACCACACACCCCCCCCCCCCCACACACACCACACCCACCCACACACACACACCCCACACACCCACCCACCCACCTATATATACAGTATATTATCCCACTCATATCTCTATATATATCTATACACTAAAACTCTCACAATCTATAAATCACAATGTGTGTTGTAGTGTAGTATTGTGTGTGTGTGTGAGTGTAAGGTTTGGTGTGAGTGTCTGTGTGTGTGTGAGTGTGTGTGATGTGTGTAGTGAGGTGTGACATGCATATGAAATAAATATATCATGTTTATGAATATATACTCAATATCATATATAATATATAAAATATATTTATACACACTCACACCCCACACACCCACACACCCCACCCCCACACACCCACACACACTACACACACACACTACACACACACACACTACACAACCACACCCCAACACACAACATATATATATATATTATATTATATATATAATCTATCTACATATATATATAATATATCAATACTAATCTATATAATGGTGATGTGTGTGTGTGTGTCCTGTAAGTGTG
>NW_028234409.1:25879133-25881633 GCF_977035675.1 Penaeus japonicus | reverse complement strand
GCCGGCTCGAGGAGTGTCCTTCAAGCGTCCTGTGACGACGTAGTCCTGTATGGGAGGATGGGGGAGGATGGGGAGGAAGGGAAGGTGGGGGGAGGAAGGGGAGGAGGAGGGAGGAAGGGGAGGAGGAGGGAGGAAGGGGAGGAGGAGGGAAGAAGAGGAGGGAGGAGGAGGAGGAGGAGGGGAATAAGAATGGGGAGGAAGAGGAGGAGGAGGAGAAGGAAGGAGATAAGGATGGGGGAGGAAGAGGAGGAGGAGGAAGAGGAAGAGGAGGATGGGGGAGGAAGAGGAGGAGGAGATAGATGAAAAATAGGAGGAAGAAGAGAAGGAAAAGATGGGAGGGAGAACAGGGGTGAGGAAGGAGGGAAAACGAGTGGATGAGAGCGAGAGAGAGAGAGTGTGTGTGAGTGTGTGTATGTGTGTGTGTGTCAGTGTGTGTATGTGTGTGTGTGTGTGTATGAGTGTGTGTGTGTGTGTGTGTTTGAGTGTCTGTGTTCGTATACATACCTAATTAAGTGGAATTGCCAAAAAGAAATGATAAAGTAAGCACCTCTACACATACGCATTCCTGTCTTACCCGAGATCCCAAACTGAAGAGGCGGGGAGACTGATATAAAGAGAAAACTTTGCGAGAGTGAGAGAAAAAAAAACGGGAAAAAGAGGCTGGGAAGTAAGATGGATTGTATAAATAAATGAATAGAGAGGGAGAGGAAGAGTAGGAAGGGGGGTGGGGGGCAGAGAAGGGGGGGGGAAGAAGGAGGTGGGATAAGAGGTAAGAGGAGAGAGGGAGGGAGAGGGATGAAATGAAGGAGATGGTGAAAAGAGAAGGAGAGGAGGGAAAAATTTGGTGTAAGAGAGAGAAGGATGGGAGAGGTGAAAGAGAAAGAGAGAGAGATACATAGATAGATAGAAAGAGAGAGAGAGACAACAAAAGAAAGAGATAGAGAGAGAAAGAGAGACTGAGAGAGAGAGAAAAAAAAAAGAAAGAGATAGAGAGAGAAAGAGAAGGAGAGAGAATGAGAGAGAGAAAAAAAGAGATAGAGAGAGAAGGAGAAGGAGAGAGAGAGAAAGAGGCAAACACGAAAAAAAGTATATCTTCATACAAACGAACACACAAAGACACACAAAAACATACAAACAAAAAAAATCAAACAAATAAAATCAAAGACGCAAAAAGTGACATAAAAAAAGAAGAAAAAAGAAAGGAAATGCGATCATAACGAAAATGATAAGAAACACGTCAGTAAAATACCTCCCCCCCTACCCCCACCCCAGCACCCCGCCTCGAAACCCTCTTATAATGATTTTGTAAATAAATGATTACGTAGGTCTTCCTCCCAACCGGCATTAAGTAATTTCCGCGTCTGACATTAAGATAATTGGAATAAGAAACATGACGTCACTCAGGCTGTTTATCTTCTTTCCATCTCTTTCTCGGACGATTTGTCTTTCTTGTCTTTTAGTTATCTGTGTATATATATAAATATATATACATATATATATATATATATATATATATATATATATATATATATATATATATATATATATATATATTTATATTTATATATATATATGTATGTATATATATGTATGAATGTATATACATATATGTATGTATATACATGTATGTATGTATATATATATATATATGTATATAATATATATATATATATATACATAATATATATATATATATATATATATTATATATATGTATATATATATTATGTATATATGTATATATATGTATGTATGTATATATATATATATATTATATATATATATATATATATATATATATATATATAATATATATATATATATATATATATATGTATTATATATATATATATATATATATATATATATATATATATTATATATATATATATAATACATATATAAATATATATATATATATATATATATATATATATATATATATATATATATATATATATATATACATATACGTGCACATTTATATACATATATATATAAATACACATATTTATATACATAATATAATAAATATATATGTAGTGTATATATACATATATATATATATATATATATATATATATATATATATATATATATATATATATATGTACATATACATATATATACATATATATACATATGTATGCACACACACACATATATATATGTGTGTGTGTGTGTGTGTGTTTACATATATGTGCTTATATTGTGTGTTTATAAATAACTTAGTATGCCTGTCAGTCTATCTCCGCATATCCCTCAAAGGAAGACAAAAGAGACCCCGACTTCATCCTTTGCCGCATGACGAAACGAAGCGCATGAAGCCGGTTCACTTGGGATCCGAACCGGTTCCGACCCCCCGCTAAGCAGCTGTCCAATCCACTTTCGTCGTAATTCTTCTCTTGATCTTCTCGCCGAATATTACCTCCATTGCTCGTGTTTAGGACGATCCCTTCCCTGGCGCATTGAGATTCCTGTGTCCTTCGAAATGCAGGAT
>NW_028234409.1:25821633-25824133 GCF_977035675.1 Penaeus japonicus | reverse complement strand
ATCTATCTATATATATATATATATATATATATATATATATATATATATATATATATATATATGTGTGTGTGTGTGTGTGTGTGTGTTTGTGTGTGTGTGTGTGTGTGCATGTACACACAGATATAAATATAATCTATCTACAATCACAAATGTACATCTACTTCTTTACAGGTTGACTGACACGCATACCTTTACCTATCTGTAACTACCCGAACATATCCATATGTGTTTCTGTGTACTGTATATACACGTACAGACATGCACAATCAGGTTTATTCAGTAGATTATTTTCTTGGGAATAACCTTTTTATACATAAATAGATAGTGCTTTTGTTGTATGTACCTGCTTTACTTAACCAGGTCTGTATTAGCCACTAGGCTTTGTTAGGATACATTTACCACGCATTCTCTTCTATCTTTTTACGTTTGTATCTGAGTTTGTGTTAGCGAATGCATTATGAAAACGTTATCTTTTATAGTTAACAGTTGGGTACGTCGATGATGAAACACACACACACACACACACACACACACACACACACACACACACACACACACACCTACTCAAACATACGAATATACTAATACACATACACACACTCATTAAAACATACGAATATACTCGTTCTAACATACGGATATACTAACACACATACCCATACTCCCTCAAACATACGAATATACCAACACACATACACATTTCATTAAAGCATTCAGTGTACTAGGTATGCCAGGTGGAACCTATTACCCCGCAGGGTCTTGTACTCTGCGCTAGTCTCCCTGACCCTTTGGAAACAAGTTAAGAGTCGCAGAGAGTTGCAGGGTTGATGGTCTGTGAGTTGCACCTCGTTCTCCTCCAGATAAGGATGAGTTTTAATTGCAATGCGGCTGGAGGTATTGTCGTTGTCGGGGTGGAGGAGCGCCTGCATGTAGCTAGACACGTAGCTTTAGTTTCCTCCAGATTTTTTTTTTTTTTTTCACAAATGATGTCAGAGACAGTTTCAGAATGATGATTGCCATTCACAATCTACCATTTTGGCACAGTGGTGTAGGATACAAGGCAAATTGAACAGAAAATTGGGACGATTACGATCGACTAGAGATCCAACACCATAGAACTTTATTTTTTATGATCTTTCGTGTAGAGACTGCTACTGGAGAGCCTAAGCTAAGATTCCTACTCATTGGTGATATAGCTGTGTATTTATCTTCACTGATCATTTGTCTCACAGCTTCTACGTTTTCCTCGGTCCGTGAAGTGGAAGGACGGCGGGATCGTGGGCCCTCTTAGCTAACTCTTTTCCTTCTTCAAGCTACGACACCCATCTGGCTCTTGAGCAATTAAGAGGAAAATCACTTCGCCTATTCCGCATGAATTTGCTTTAAATATGCATGAACTTGCTCCAAGTACGCATGCATATGCTTCAAGTCTGCATGAATTTGCTTCAAGACCACATGAATTTGTTTCGATTTTTTTTCGAGCTTTGTCCTCACGAAAAAAAGAGCCTGTAGGATCTACGTCACCTGTGATTGGGGTAATCCCGCATCAAGGAATGTGTTGGTACATGTGTCGAACCTAGAAAAGGGAACAATATTTTGGAGACTCGTAACTAAGACTTTTTTCACTCCCCTTGCAAGTATATGTGTGTATGTATATACAAGCATGCATATATATAAATATATATATATATATATATATATATATATATATATATATAATTTGTAAGAAAACATCTATGCTTAGGCCTAAGTATTGTACGTGCGCACGCACATGTGTATATGTGTGTATATGTATATATATGTATGTATATATACACAATATATATATATACATATATATATATATATGTATATATATATACATATATATATATATATGTATATATATATATACACACAAAAATACTTATATGTGTAAAATCTATTTTATTAGACTACTAATATTCCTTAGTACCTCTTATTTATCTACTTGAAGTTTGTAATGCAGTTCGTTCTTACTTCCTTCCTGATGTTTGATTTATTATAATCTAAAGATAGTACAAAAATACATAGCACTACACAGCAATTCCTGTATTAGATACAAGGTTCCCTTCACCCCTCAAAAAAAAAAAAAAAAACAGGTACATAAATTTACGTCTTGCAAATAAACCCATGTTAACACCAACATCACAAACTACACATTCCAAACACAATAACATGCGATTTTTATTCTTACAACATCGACACAAATTTCTCAGTGAAAAGGGATAGAAATGAAACAAAACACAAAATCGTCGTACAGGAGCCACCGTCCCCACGTCCTGCTGCGGCGGAACTTCGCACTTGACTGACACTCAGATTTCTAGGCTTGCTGCGAGGCCATATCTTCCCTATTCTCTCCTATCGCTATATCGAGAATCTACGACTTTCTGACAAAAATTGCCTTTTAAGGTTAATATTCAATGCGGCGAACACTCATTTCCGTCGTTTTGCAAGCACTGGGACCCCACTGCTTATCCGG
>NW_028234409.1:25789133-25796633 GCF_977035675.1 Penaeus japonicus | reverse complement strand
ATAATATATATTTATTATATATATGTCATTTATATAATATATATATATATATATATATATATATCTATCTATATATAATATATATCTATATATATATACATATATATTATTATATATATATATATATATATATATATATATAATATATATACTGTGTGTGAAATATTTATACATATATATATATATATATATATATATAACTAAAAAGTTTTTTGTAGGTGTGTGGGTGTGATAAAATAAAATCATTAAAATAATTAAAAAAAAAAAACCCAATTGTGGAATAAACCCCCACCAATATAAAAAAAAAAATAAACAAAGAGAAGGAGTGAAACACACACACCCACAAAACCTTAAAATTTTAAAAAAATTAATAAAAAATACCACCACACCAACACTACACCCCCCTATACAAAAACACACCTACACCCCCCCACCCACACCAACCCCAAACACCCCCCCCCAACAGACACACAAACACCCACCTCACCCCACACTGACCACCCCACCCCCAAAAAAACAAAACCCACCACAACACTCACAAACCAAACCACAACCCCCAACACACCCCCCCCCCAACCACCCCCCCCCCACCCCCCCCCCCCCCCCCCCCCCCCCCCCCCCCCCCCCCCCCCCCCACACACCAAAAAAAACAATTTCTTCTGCGTTTCCCGCGCTCCTCGACGCGCTCGCGCCTCGCCCCTCTCTTCGCCCCCCTCTCGCCCTCTCTCTCTCGCCCTCTCTCTCTCTTCTCCCTTTTCCCCTCTCTCTCGCGGTCTCCGCCCCCCACCCCCAAATCCCATCGCCTCCCACCCCCCACTCCCCCCTCCCTTCCCCCCCTTTCCTTTCCCCTCCCCCCCCTCCCCCCCCCCCGCCCTCCCCCCCCCACCCCCCCCCCCACCCCCCTCCCCCCCCCCACATCACACCAAAAACCCCCACCAGGCGCGCCCCCCCAATCAAACCCGCACACCCGGGTAACCTCCGCACAGCCAGGGGGGCCCCCTCAACACATGCTGAGGGTTTGGGAAAAGAGCGTAACTCTAGAGTCTGCAAGAACGTAATTATGACAAATTAATTAGTTTGAAAAAGAATTCATAATTCAACAGCTTGTTACCATCCTCCTAAAAAAAATGGAGAGGGAAAAAAATGGATCTAATTAAACCTCTGCTAGCAATTACTCCCAGGTTAAATACTGTTGAATTACGGCACTGTGAAGGTAGTATTTTTTTTTCTTTCTTTCTTTCTTTTTGAAAATAAAAAATATATAAGCGATATGTAGGCGAGAGGAAGTCACGGTGAGCGTAATTATTTTATTAATAGATTCCCGGTAAGCGCGAAATTAGATTTGTGATTAATTATGTTCATCGTTCACTAATGGTATAGTTAATTACATACTCTCTTTAATTGTCACGTGACAGGTTTATCATAATGGCGTTTTCCGAACGAAATAGAATTAATTAACAAAATAATTTAGAAATACTTCCGTGAAAGCGGCAATGACTCAAAGCGATATACTTTAAAAATTCTTGCAATTTGGCGAACGCGTTATGAGGAGACGATCAAGCCTAATATTGAAGACTTTTATAAGTCTATGAGAGGGAGAGGGGGGCATAGGGTTGGAGGGAAGGTGTAGATATAAAAATAAAGGGAAGAAGAAAGAGGGAGGGTGAGAGGTGTGGGGGGGGGGAGGCGAGAGGGACGGAGGGAAGTTGTTGATATAAAGATGTGAAGAGAAGGAGAGAGAGAGAGAGAGAGAGAGAGAATGAAGCAACAGCCATCGGTGTCCGTTTCCCCCTATAAACACTGCTCTCAAATATAGGAAGAGTTCTAAATATCTTCTGCTGTGTTCGAGTGGGAGAACCAAGGTTGTCGTCATGGAAATTTCACAGGATCGACCCTTTGCTTTATTGAAACGCGCTAACGCTGATTCCGAGGCCGAGCTATATTTTCTCCCGCGCTTTTGGCTAATTAATTCGCACTCCAAAACGACTCGGGGATCTAATTGTGCGAATAATGGATGGATGGGTTCATTTTTTTTTTTTCTGTATTCTGTCTTCCTATCAATTCTTACTCATTTTGATATGGTTGTTATTCATATTCGCTTATTATTATTTTTATTACTGCTATTGTTTTTATTAATCATTATTGTTATCATTTATTGTTATTGATATTTTTGCTATTATTATTATTATTACTACTACTACTATTATTATTATAGTCATTATTATCATTATGGCTGTTGGCATTACTGTTATTATTATAGTATCATTGTTATTATTATTACTACTACTACTATTACAATTATTGTTATCCTCGTTGATATTTCTGCTATTATTATGACGATAGTGATGATGATTATGATTACTATTGTCATTACTATTATTGTTGCTCTTATTGTTATTATCAATATTCTTATTATCGTTATCATTGTTGTTTTATATTATTATCATCATAATTGATATTATTTATAGGTTTATTATCTTCATTCTTGCTGGTATCCCATCTTTTACTGGCCTGACGAAATTCCCATGTGGAAACTATGATTTTACACACGACCCCCCAACCACAACAGGACAAAACCTCAACACAGGTAAACGACTCACAGCTTCACTTGACCTCCTCGAAACCCCGGGCATTGTGAAGCCGTGAAGCCCCATGACTCGCGTTCGGCGTTGCTCCATCGCCAAGTCCTGCCATAGTTCGCTCGATCGCATGTTCCCTCAATAAAGCATCGGTTTTATGCTTGTACCACTTTGCTGCCTAGGGATTCAGGTCACATCTGCGATAGGAATGTCAGAATGTTCCTTTTCCTAAGCGTTCAATGTTTGAGGATGTAGGCACAAGGCAGATTGCAGTGCCTGGGGTGTCCGAAGCTGTAACTCTTGGCTGTGGACATTGGCGTCTGAAAGGTTTCGTCTATGTGATGTATTTCATCGGGACCTAATTCTGGGTCGGTCAAATTGCAGGAAGCACGAGAGGACTGGGCGATTTTAATTATGTTTAACTGCATGATGGAAATAGATGTGATATATACATATATATATATATGTGTGTGTGTGTGTGTGTGTGTGTGTGTGCGCGGGTGTGCGTACGTGTGCGTGCATGAACATGTACAAATACAAATGCATTTATACATGACGTTCAAGGTGTCTGTGAACAGAATCCAAACATGCGACGCAGCATCCATCACTGTGCAGCATCGCGTAACCTTCAAGAAGCTACTTGTTGACTCCAGATCGTAATACATCTTGCCAAATCTCACTCGGCTAACCACTCACGATTTCTGCCTTCCGTGTTCGCGTTCGTGGGTGTCCGTGTCTGGCGGTGGTGAGGCTACCCCGCGTTAGCCTTTGTTGTCGTGCTCGCGAATGCGTCGGCGCAGCACGGGCCTTTAAGGACTCGAAGGATGATATATATATATATATATATATATATATATATATATATATATATATATACATATATATATAAATATACATATATATACATATATATACATACATACATATATATATATGTATGTATATATACATATTGTTTCTTTTCTTTTCTTTTTTTTCCCTTTCATGATTTTTTTTTCTTTTTTATATGTATCTTTATTTTTTTATTCGTTTCAATTTTTCCTTTTCTTTCTTGTTTTTTTCTGACTTTCAGAAAGGTTGCAGAGTTACATATTGATATGAATTTCTGTATAAGTGAGAAAACCGTGAATCGTAATTTCTGTGCATTAGCCTTGATATCTCAGCGTCATAAGTGGTGTTGAAATAACTTTAATTGTTGAAATTGTACATGTAACCCAATTATTTATTTGCATGACATACATCATGAAATTGTTTCCACAGTTTTCGGAGCGCAGTAAAATGAGAACGTTGCCTTTCGGCGTTATACTGTTGTAAATACTTCATGTTAGGTCAGGCCAAACCTTGACACAAGGGTGCGTGTACGTGTGTTTGATAAGCTTATGATATGACCTCAGAACTCAAGAATCCAAGGGTATTCGATGTCTGGATAATTGTTTCAAGGATTTCGTATGTCTTTTATAGTAAACTCAAAAAGAAAACGAGGTATTTATATCTAGTTAGGCAACATGAAGGGCAGAACAACATGAACCTGCATTTAAGTAGCAAATTCTCCTTTAAAAATGATTATGATTATGATGTGGATGCTGACGATACTGGTCAATAATGATATTAATTATGATAATGATAATAATAATAATGATGATGATGACGCAACTATGAAAATAAAGAGAACAGCAACAACAACAATGAATAAAAAAACGGAAGCCCAAGACCAGAAACGCGCATAGCTACAGTAGAACCTCTGTAGAACCTCTTGTTACAGTCGTGGCAGGGCGGAGAACCGAGCCGCCCGTATAGAGATATCATCACACCATAGGGAGGTCGCTCAGCAGGTGGAATAGCCTGTTTGACGTGGAAATACAGGATGGATAGAGTTCCTTGTTTTGTTGTTGTTTATACACACATACTTTTAGACACACTCACACACACATATACACATACGCACACGCACGTACGTATGAGGGGGGGGGGGGGGTGCAGGGTGTCGGGCATAGGATGTCAAAAGGGTATTTTGGAAGGTTAAAGGACTTGCAGAATATCAATAGGGATACGAGCGGGGGGGTTGGGGGTGCGATGTTAAAAGTTGTAGGATTATAGCCGGTAGAAGTAGATGGGGTTGTGGAAACTGAAGGGTAGAAAGGGTGTTGCGTTAGTTGTAAGACAGGTATTTGTCTAAAAGGGGGGGGGGGTGACAGAAAAGGTTGTAGAACGTCTGGGGAGGGGTGATGGTATTAAGGGGGGGGGGGAAGTGACAGAAAGGGTTGTAGAATATCTGGGGAGGAGTGATTGTACTAAAGGGAGGGGGGGGTGACAGAAAAGGGTGTAGAACGTCTGGGGAGGGGGTGATGGTATTAGGGAGACGGGGTGTGATTGCCCTCCTACATAATGGTAGGAGAGCAGGGGGAGGGGGCGGCCAGAGAGAGGGGTACCAGACACAAATATGGACGAAGATATTTTTTTCCAGGATTGGAACCGTTCGTTATTGGTGCGCCCACTCACCAGCTGCCGTGAGTTTTTTTTTCTTGTTTTTTTTGTTTGTTTGTTTTTGTTCTAGGATAATGGGTGTTGCTCATGTTGTATGAGTATTCATTTTAACATGTCCATCGCAAGTATTGTGTTTAAAAGGGGAGTAACTGTACCGAAAACCTTTGTATAATTTCACCACACAATAAAACGCATCCACACGCAACCACAAATCAACACACACACACACACACAAACGAACGAACTTACACATCAAGATATACACCACACCCACGCATGGATAGTAAGAAAGACAAGCCTAATCCTACAGAGAAACGTTACAGACGGCGGCGCGGCTTCAAAGACCTCGCAGGAAAGGTCTCGAAGTAGTACTTGGCTGCTGCTGTCATGCGCCGTAAAATTATTTTGAAAGTGCCAGGCGTCTGTGGTACAGCGAAGGGGTGGGAGGTAAAAGTCGCTTTGTGTGCCGTTGTATTTTGTATTTTTTCTTCGCGATTTTTTGTTTGTTTGTTTGTTTTCTTCACCTTCTTTGTCTTCTTCTACTATTGCTATTGCTACTACTGTTATTACTACTACAACATCTACTACTACTACGAATACTACTTCGTTTTTCCGTTGTAGTATTTTCATTTTTTAATCTCTTTCGTCTTATTTCTCCTTATTTTCTTCTTCCTTATCTTCTGTTTTCCTTCGTTTTTTTCCCTCTTCTTTCTTCTCATATTCTCGTCCTCCATACTCTCCTCCTCCTCTCTTCTTCCTCTTCCCTCTTTTGTATCTTAAATTTCTTCTTATTGTCTCCTCTTTCTCTTCCCCTTCTTTTTCTCTCTTTCCTAAATATCGTTCTTGATTTTTTTATCATTATTATTTCTAGATCACTGAATTCGATGACCATCAATACATGATATCAGAAGCTGTCGGTCACGTCATGCCATTTGATTTTTTTTTTTTTTATCATATATCTGTCATCATTTCTCGTACGGTTGCGAAGGGCTTAAACACGTAGCATTGAAAGGTGAAGACCGTGCAGAAAAAAAAAACTTTCTCTCTCTCTCTCTCTTTCTCTCGTTCTTATCTTTCTCTCTCTCTCTCTCTCTTTCTCTCTTTCTTTTCTTTCTCTCTTTCTCTCACTCTTTCTCTCTCTCTCTCTCTCTTTCTCTCTCTACTTCTCCCTCTCCCTCACCCCCCCCCTCTCTCTCTCTCTCTCTCTCTCTCTCTCTCTCTCTCTCTCTCTCTCTTTCTCTCTCTCTCCCTCTCTCTCCCTCCCTCCCTCCCTCCCTCTCCCTCTCTCTCTCCCTCTCCCTCCCTCCCTCCCTCCCTCTCTCTCCCTCTCCCTCTCCCTCTCCTTCTCCCTCTCTCTCTCTCTCTCACTTTTATCAACTCTTGTCTATATTTTCGAAGGAAGGGGGATCGAGCAAAACAAATACCTGTCGCTATCATCATAAATTATTATACATTCATACGTCAAATGCCGCTTTCACTCCGGAGTAAAAAAGGCGAGGGAGTTTTCCTCAAATATATACAGCTTGTTAGCACATTCTAATCTATGCCGATGAAAAAAAGAGAGAAAGAAAGAGGAAATGAAGGGAAGGGGAGGGGGATGGGGAGGGGGAGGAAGGCGAGGGAATGGGTTGGGAGGGGTGGAGGGGGGGGGGTCGGGCGGGCTCTTACGATAACTAGCTACAATAACTTACGGCAAAACAAAAGATAGTTTCCCCGCTAATGTTCGATAATCACCCTCGCCGCTTTTCTTCCAGGTAATGATAATTCTGCTCGCAGTCTGGATATGTGGCACTCAGTCGTAAATACATTTCGAGTCGGGCGTGAAATTAGCGATCTATTAATCTGGGCGTAATGGACAGACCGCACAGTTACGGCATCCGCAAACGACACGCTCGGTTGCAGGTGTACGATGACTCTCGTATGCATGTTACTCTTGCGGTTGCTAAGCGACCGATTCAGAGGGATTTTTTGTCTCTCTCTCTCTCTTTTTTGTCTTTGGTAAATTATTTTAGAGATCGTTTAGAGTTTTGTTTTTCGTTTTTTGTTTGAAGTTGCTTTCATTATTTTTGTGCTGTACCGAAAAAAAAATATATATATATACATTATGTATGTATGTATGTATATATGTATGTATTTATATATACACATATGTATGTATGTATGTATATATGTATATATACACATAAATGCATTCCGTAGTAGTTAATATTGTAAATACGACTTCATTGTTCGCGTGAGGGAAGGGCAGGTGCGGGGCGCGGCAGCCGGACGGAGCCTATCTGTGATACGAACATGACACAGCCGTTCGTGACGTCACAGATGGAGCTACAAGAGAGCGTGGTAACAGTTACGGTTCCTTGCGCATGGCTTATTGTCATCGCTGTCACATTTCTCCCATACAGACGCGCGCTCTCTCTCTTACTCAAGTGCATACCAC
>NW_028234409.1:25784660-25787160 GCF_977035675.1 Penaeus japonicus | reverse complement strand
GGGAGGGAGGGAGGGAGGGAGGGAGGGAGCGAGAGAGGGAGAGAGGGAGAGAGGGAGGGAGGGAGGAAGGGAGGGAGAGAGGGAGAGAGGGAGGAAGGGAGGAAGAGAGGGAGAGAGAGAGAGAGAGAGAGAGGGAGAGGGAGAGAGGGAGGGAGGGAGGGAGAGAGAGAGAGAGAGAGAATAAGAGAAAGAGAGAGAGAGAAAAAAAGAGGGAATGCAAGATGATGGAAAAGAAAAGAAGAACACAAGCTAAAAAGAGAAAGAGGAAAAGAGGAGAGAGGGAAAACCTGATTTAAGGAACCCCATTCCTTCCTTGTACCTCTCTTAAGGAACCGACCCCTCCCCCTTCTCTCTCCCCCACCCCCTCCCCGCCACCCATCCGCCCACACACACACTTACCTTCAGGATCAAAGTTGATGCTGTTTCACCCCCTCCCCTCTACCCATCCCGACACCCGGACACCTTCACGCCCCTTCTAGCCTCCGCCCCCTCCCCCCAGGATGCCGTAGGGGGTGGGGGGGTGGGGGGGCATGCCAGGATCCCCTCAGGGAATGAGGGAATCAGAAACTGGGACAATCAGATCGAGGGACGGCTGTGTTGCAAGCCTGGTTCGTCGATGGAGTTGAATCTGATTTGGGGGTTGAAGGGGGAGGGGTGAAGGGAGGGGGGGAGGGGTGGAGGGAGGCAAGGGGGAGGGGTGGAGGAAGGCAAGGGGGAGGGGTGGAGGGAGGGAGGGGGGAAGGGTGGAGGAAGGCAAGGGGGAGGGGTGGAGGAAGGCAAGGGGGAGGGGTGGAGGGAGGCAAGGGGGAGGGGTGGAGGAAGGCAAGGGGGAGGGGTGGAGGAAGGCAAGGGGGAGGGGTGGAGGAAGGCAAGGGGGAGGGGTGGAGGGAGGGAGGGAGGGGGATTAGGAGTGTGTGTGGGGGGAATGGATAGAAAGGAGTGTGGGGGAGGAAGGGACGTAGGGGGAAAGTGAATAGAGGGGAAGGGGAGTGAGGAGAGAGGGGGGTAGGGAGTGGTGAGTGGGAAATGGGGGGGACAGCAAGTGAGGGCGGATACCTGACGGGGAAAGGGGGTAAGAGGACGGGTGAAAAGGGAGGGAGAGAGGGAAGGCAAAAGAAGGAGAGGAAGAGGAGAGAGGGATAAGAGACTGATGAAGATGAGAGATTGCATTTCAGGCTCCTTCATTACGAATATGGTAATCAATACTTAGATTCATCATTATCATTATTATCCTCATTGGTATCATCATCCTTATTACCATCATTATAATTATCCTCATAATAATAGTAATTATTATTATCATCATTACCATCATCATCATTCTCATCATTTATCATCATCATCCTCATCATAATACTTATCATTCTCATCATTATCACCATCATCATCATAATACTTAGTATTCTTAGCATTATCACCATCATCATCATAATACTTAGTATTCTTATCATTATCACATTTCCCTTCTTTGTCATCATCATCATTCGACCTTATTCATCGTCTAACTTCCCGCTTATCCTGAATCGCCTTCCCATCTATTTCTTTCACCCATTTCATCTACTATCTATTTCATATCTCATCTTAATTTACGGTTTGAGGAATAAGCGAAAAGATGAGAGGTGAAAGAGGAAGAGGAAGAGTAAGCTGAGATAAGAAGTGGAGAAGGAGAGAGACATGAATTAGAAAGAGGAAGATAAAAGTAAGAGAATAGGAGATGAGGTAGAGATTTAAGGGGAAAGAGGAAGAGGAAGATAAAGTGAGAAGAGGAGAGGGAGAAATAGGAAGATAAGATAGGGAGGGGAATGGGGGAGATAAGAGAAGTAAGAGGGGAGAGGAGAGGACGAAAAGAGGTAAAGGGAATATAGCAATATAAGATCTGGAAAGAGGAAAGTGGAGGGGGGAAGGGGAGAGGAAGGAAGGGAAGGGAAGGGAAGGGGAGGGGAGGGGAGGGGAGGAGAGAGGAGGGAAGGGCCGGAGTAAATAAAGTGTCGTGGAGGGAGCGTTTTAGAGAAGGTCACCCCCTTTCTACCCCCCTCCCTCCTCCCCCTCTCCCATGCACTACGGTAACAGCTGATCGACGTGTGCATGATATCCTAACGCCGTGCATGCCCTTTTGCCGCTGGGAAGGCGTGGCTACCTGAAGAGCCATTCACAAGCGCGTTTGTCAGGCTGAGGCCATTTCTAAAGGTCTAAGACTTTTTTTTATTTACGTATTTATACATCCATTGTTGGTAGCTAGGATCATGTTTATAAATAGGTGCACGCGAGGGAGCGGTCTAAGATTAACATTTATTCATTTCTCTGTGTTATCATCATCACTATTATAATTATCTTCCTTATTGTCCTTATCATTATCAATACTATCATCATTATCATTAGTATCATTAGTATCATTATTATTATTATCAGTAGTAATAATAGTAATATCCTCACCACCATATAATTCATAATTATATAGCATAATTCATAGTAGCTCCACTAGCGTTGTCATTATCATTAT
>NW_028234409.1:25769660-25779660 GCF_977035675.1 Penaeus japonicus | reverse complement strand
ATATTTATATACTTATATATGTATATATATATAGAGTATCTATACATATATATATATATAATTATATATATATTAATATATATATATATAATATTATTAATAATATATATATATGTTTGTATATATATATGTGTGTATAGTCTATGTAGTATATAGATATATAATTATATTATAGTAGATTATATATATATAATTATATATTATATACTATATGTAGTATATATATTTATATATATATATATATATAGAGTATATGCCTGAAGAGGTCTTTCCAGGGAGGGATGTAGACGGATACGTGCACGTAAAAGCCATACCACGAATCAGACTGAGCATCCACACCACACCTCAATATCTATATCTATTCTCTATTAGTCTTAGTCTCTTTGCGATTATTATATATATTATATATAGTAATATGTAATAAGATACAACATACATCATAATATATGACATAACAGAGGTGTCTCACACACACCACACCACACACCAACACACGCAATATTATATATATTTTAATATTATATATATATATATATATATATATTTATAGTATATATACTATACATATATATATATATATATTAATTATAATATATATTATATATATTTAGAATATACATATATCTACATCTATCTATCTTATAATATCATACATCTATTCATATACATATTTAATTATATATATATATATATATAAATTTATATTATATAAAGGCATATATATCTATATATTATATATATATATATATATAGTCTATATCTATAGATATGTATACCATATATATTTCATACTTATCTTATGGTATATATAAATATATATATACATATTATTATAACATTATATATATATCTTATATTATATACATAATGATATTATATTATTATATATTAATCTATATAATATATATATATATCCTAAAATGTATATTATATATCTATATATATAAATTTATTATACTTAATATATTATATATTTATATTATACATCCATATTATATTATTTTATATATATGATATATTAATATATGTAAATAGAATATAAATTATATAATTATATATATATATATATAATACAAAATAATTATTATGTATATATATATACTATATATATATTTATATAATTAATATATATATATATATATATTAAATTATACTATATATGTATGTATATATATATTATATATATATAATATATTTATATTTATATATATATATAGATATTATATATGCATGTCTTATATATACATACATAACATACATACATATATATATATATTATATTTTTTATATATATATATATATGTATATATCAGTGTATATTATTATATATCTATCTAATATATATTATTTGTATATTAATCTTATGTTATGATAAATTATATATATATATAATATATATATATATGATATAAGTATAGTATTTTGAACTAATATAATATAATGTATATATGTATATATATGTCTATATATATTCTATATATATAATATATGTATTGTATATATGTATATAAATATATATCAATAAATATATATATAGGTAAATATATGATTCCTGTATATTATTATATATTACCGATAATATATTATATATATATATTTATATATCAAAACATATACAATTTATACATATGTATACATATATATATTTTATTAATATATATATTATATATATATATATATTTTATTATATATAATACATATATATATATATTTCTATATTATATATGTTATATAGCAACTAATATATATTATATATATATTATATATATATATATATATATGACGATATAAAATATATTATGATATATATATATATGTATATATAGTATTAGATATTATGTATTATCTTATATATGTATAAATATATAATAATAGTATATTGTATATAAATATATATAATATATATATATTATTATATATCCTCTATTTATATATATTAATATATATATGTATATATGTATATATATATATAATAAATATATATAATATATATATATTATATATACATTATATAATTTATATATATGTATGTATATATGTATTAGAAATATATGTATATGAAATATATATATATTGTATTAGATTATATCAGTATATATTATATTTATATATACATATCATTATTTACATATACATATATATACAAATACGAATATATATTATATAATTATATATAATATATATATATAGTGACATAATATATTATATATATACATATTAGATACGTATGTATATTATTATATACTATATATATATATATATATAGATTATATATATAGATATATATATATTTATATACATATATATGTATATTTATGTTATATTAGCAATTATTTATATAAGTATTTAGTGTATAGATATATTATTTTATCATTTAATAATATATATTATATAATGTTATGTATTATATATTTGTGTGTGTTATATATAAGTAGTGTATTATATAGTTTTATAGTACTTGTATATTATACTATATATTAGATATATATATATATTATATTGATTATATATAGATACATTCACACACACACACAGACATACCACGATAATTTATATGAGTGGGTTATATGATGTGTATATATATATATATATATATATATATATATATATATATATATTCTATATATATATATATATACATTACACACACACAGCACAGTCATAACACATAATTATATATGTGTTATATATATGTATATATATATTTTAATAATATACATATAGTATATATACATATTATATTACATATTTATATTTATCTAGATATATATATATATACATATATACTATATATATATTTAATCCTATTAATATATAAATATATATATGTATGTATGTTAATATATATTACTATCAGATATGTTTATAATTATTTATATATAATATATTATATATATATATATACATATATATGTATAATATATGTATATATATATATTATATATCATAAAGATACTATATAATATATATATATATATATATATAATCACATAATATATGTATGGTCTATATATATGTTATATAGTACTATAATATATCTATTATAATATTTATATTATCTATTAATTTGTAGATGTATGATATTTGTATAGGTTTATTATATAAATAATATATATATATACATATTATCTCTGCTTATATATATATAATTATATATATATATAATATGTAACACACACTAATATTGATATTATTATTATATTATGTCTATCTAATATATATATCTCTATATAATATATTAATATATTTCTATATATATTTATATATTATAACACATACACACACACACACACAAACACACACACCACACACACACACAACGACACACACTCTACATAGTATATATATATATATATATATATATATATAGTAATTATATATACTAAATATGATATATATCTATATATAAATACCATACCCACAATACACAGACATAGCGTACACAGACACTTAAAATAAAAACACAGACACACAACACCACACACACACACACGACACAGTATTATATATATAATATGTAATTATATATAAATATATATATTATATTAATAAATTTACTTATCTATAACTATATATATCAAATATAGTGTGTGTAGTGGGATGTGTGTGTGTGTGTGTGATCTGTGTGTTTATTTAGTGTGTGTGAGTACGTTAGTCTGTGGGTCAATGTGTGTGGTGTATGGTATATATATTATTATTATATAAATATATAATATATTATATAGTAGAAATCTATATATGATGATATATTATATATATATATATTATATGTGTTGTTGTGTGTTTTTCGGTGTGTGTTTGTGAGGTGTGTGTGTGTGTGTGTGTGTCGTTGTGTGTCTGTGTGTGTGTGAGTGTGTTGATGTGTGTGTGTGTCGTGTGTGTCGTGTGTTTGTGTGTAGTGCGGTTTGTGTGTGTGTATTTGTGTGTTTGTGTGTGTGTGTGTGTGTATTTGTGTGTTTGTGTGTGTGTGTGTGTGTTTGTGTGTATGTGTGTGTGCGTATACAAATGCTTGCACACATACATCCGCTTATCCAGTCGGACAGAAGAGAGCAAGAGCGACAGAAGGAGAACGAAGCCAAGCGCCAAGCAAAGGGCAGGACGCGCGTGACATTCAGAATAAGATAGAAGGTTAGCGTGAATCCCACTTGACAGGAATACGGGGAATGGGGGGAGGGAGGGAGAGGAGGGGGGAGGGGGTTGACGACACTTGAAAACACACTACATGCTTCTTCTATTTTGTATGTGTGTCCTTCGAAGCCTTAAAAGGTCTTGGTGTTAAGTGGATCGAGCGGCTGGTCTTGGCAATCACTTCCGTGGAATCGATATGAATGATAGATTGGCGAGAAGAAAAGTTATATTCCTTTAAATAAATATCCTGTCTCATTTGTCCACAGACGAGCGAACACTGTCCACGCCGGCGTTGGTGGGGGTGGGGAGGGGTGGGGAGGGGGAGAGAGAGTTCATGAACAAAGTTTGTTAATTGGTACAAATCGTCCTGTTAGATTTTGTTGTTGTGTTTGTGTGTTGGTAATTGCGTGCGTTTGTTGTGTGTGGTTGTTTATGTTATGGGGTCCGTAAGAGAAAGAGAGAGAGAGAGAGAGAGAAGGAAGAGCGAGTGGCAGATAAAGGAAAAAGAGACGAGAGAGAGGAAGAGTGCGAGAGAGAAGAGAGGAGACGAGAGAGAGAGAGAGAGGAAGGAGAGAGAGGAGAGAGAAGAGAAAGAAGAGAGAGAGAGAGAAAAGAAGAAAGAAGGAGAGAGAAAGAGAGAAAAAGAAGAGAGAAAGAGAGAGAGAGAGAGAGAGAGAGAGAGAGAGAGAGAGAGAGAGAGAGAGAGAGAGAGAGAGAGAAAGATAGAGAGAGAGAGAAAATGAGACAGAGAAAAGAGTCAGAAAGAAAAAAAGACCAATCAGACACGCTTCTCCGTTACGTATGCACCCAAAGCGACCCGGTCTATCCCCCGGGGCAAGATTAAGCGCGTAACTTTAATGCCGGTGCTTTTAATTATTTAACCGAATCCAATTATGGCCGGATAAGCACGAGGGCGAAGACGGGGGGAACAATCATTCCCCCGAGATGGTCTGTTTCATTATGGAAATGAAGGAAGTTCGAGGTTTCGTCTCGGTGTTTCGTCGCGGGCGGATCCGACGCCCTCCTGAAGCGGCTGTTGCAGGATGGGGGTCGTTGTGCATGGCGGTTCGTGAATCGGATTCAGATTAACTTTATTTATTCATCTATCGTTTATCATTTTTATTATTCAGTATCATTATTATTCAGTATCATCATTGTTATAATTTCATCATCTTATTTTATCTTTTATTTTTTATTTATCTGTTATTATTGTTATTATCATTATCGTTATTATTACTATAATATATATAAATAAACATATATATATATATATATATATATATATATATATATATATATATATATATATAGAGAGAGAGAGAGAGAGAGAGAGAGAGAGAGAGAGAAACATAAAAAGAGAAACAGATAAAAATAGAGCAAGGATCATCTCCTTCCATCGGGTATCGCAATAAATAATACATCAATGAAATTAAATACGTAAAAGACGCCATTCTCCTGGAAAGTGCACGCCGAAAGGTCGGTCTCTAAGCGCGCCAAGAACATCGCAATTGTGAGAGTAGTTGGTAGTAAAGGGAGGCGAACAGAGGAGAGAGAGAGGAGAGCGAGAGATGAGGTAGAGAGAGAAAGAGAGAGACGAGAGAGGAGAGAGTGAGAGAGAGAAGAATGAGGAGGAGAGGATAGAGACGAGAGAGAGATAGAGAGTTAGATAAATAGATTGATAGAAAGATAGATAGATAGAGAGACGGAAGGAGTAGAAGGGAGAGGGAGAGGGAGAGGGGAGGGGAATGGAACTGAGAGAGGGTGGGGGGGGAGGTGGGTATGGAATGTGAGAGAAGGAGAGGACGAGGAGAAGGAGAAAGGATGGTGGGAGAGAGGGAGGGAAGGGAAGGGAAAGAGAGGGAGAATGAGGTTAAGGAAGAGAGTGGAAAGGTCGGAAGTTAGGAGAGGGGAGGGAAGGAGAGGAAGAAAAGAAAGAAAGAAAAGGGGAGAGAGGGAGGGTGGGACGGAAGGTCGGAGGGAGATAGAGAGAAGAGAAAATGGAAGAAAGAGGAAGAGAGAGACAAAGTAAGGGAATGGATGGAGAGCGATAGGGAAAGAAAAAAGGAGCGGGAAAGGAAGGAGAAGAGAGATGGAAAGGATAGGGAGAGAGATAGACATATGAAAATTAGATAGAAAGATAGATAGATAGATAGAGCGAGAAAGAGAGAAAGTAGTAGCAAAACATAAACAAAATAGTATGGAATTATGAGAAGCACTAAAATCCAGAAATACAGGAGAAAGAGAAACACAAAATAGGGAGAAAGGGGAAAGAAACGAAAAAGAACAACAAAACAAGCGAGAGAGAAAGAAAGGTCACTGGAGAAAGAGAAACACAAAATAGAGAGAGAAAAAGCGAGAGAGAGAGAGAGAGAGAGAGAGAGAGAGGAGGGGAGAGAGGGGGGGGGAGAGAGAGGGAAGGGAGAGAGAGAGGAGAGGAGAGGAGGGGAAGAGAAAAGAGGGGGGAGAAAAGAGAGAAGAAAGAGGAGAAAAAGAGAGAGAGAAAAGGGAGAGGGGAGAGGAGAGAGGAGAGGAGAGAGAGGGGGAGGGGGAGAGCAAAGAGGAAAAGGGGGAGGGGAAAAGAGAGGGAGGGAGAAAGAGGGGAGGAGAGAGAGAGAGAAGGAGAGGAGAGAGAAGAGAGAGAGTGGGGAAAAGAGAGAGAGAGGGGAAAAGAGAGAGAGAGGAGAGAGAGAGGAGAAAGGGAAGGGGGGGAGGTGGCGAAAGGGGGAGAGAGAGGGGAGAGGGGAAAGAGAGGGGAGAGAGGGTTGACTCAAAATTTTTAAAAAATCTATGGGATATAGTGTTTCAAGTTGCATGAAGAGAGAAAGAGAGAAAAGATGAGAGAGAGAGGAGAGAGAGGAGAGGAGGAGGAGAGGAGGGAGGAGAGAGAGAAGAAGAGAGAGAGAGAGGGGAGAGAGGAGAGAGAAAAGGAGAGAAAAGAGGAGGGGAGAGAGGAAAGAAGGAGGGAGAGAGGAGAGGTGAGAGAGAAAAGAGAGAGCGAAAGAGAGGGGGAAAAGGGTTTGGGTTTCATATAAAACTTATGGGATATAGTTTTTTTTAAGTTGCATGAGAAGAGAGAGAAGAAGAGAGAAGAGGAGAGAAGAAGAGAGAGGAGAGGAGAGGAGGGGAGAGAAGAGAAGAGAGAAGAGGAGAGGAGATGAGAAAAAAAAGGGAAGAGAGAGAGAGAAGGAAAAGAGAGAGGGGGGAGAGGAGAGAGGGGAGGGGAGAGAGAAGGGCAGGGGGAAAGAGGGGAGAGAGAAGAGAGAGAAGGGAGAAGGAAGGACGAAAGAGAAGGGGAAGGAAGAAAAAGGGGAGAGGGGAGAGGGGAGAGGTGGAGAAGGGGAGGGGGAGGGGGAGAGAAAAGGAGAGAGGAGAAAAAGAGAGAGAGAGGAAAGAAGGAAAGGAGGAGAGAGAGGGGGAAGAGAGGAGAGAGGAGGGGAAAGGGGAAGGAGGAGAGAGAGAGAGAGAGAGAGAGAGAGAGAGAGAGAGAGAGAGAGAGAGAGGGGTAAAAGAAGAGATAAAAAAAAGAAAAAAGCGAGTGAGCGAAAGGTCACAAGAGAAAGAGAAGCCCAGCAACGAGGCCGGACGGAGGTAAGAGCGATGGCCAGGCATCATGAGCGATCACGAGCAAGGCTGCGCCATTAACTCTCCGCTTCCTCTCCAGGTGGCAGCTGCGGCGCCGAGTCTCGCTGCTGCAGTTGGTTCTTTTTTTTTAATGGAAAAAAACAAAACAAAACACACGCACACACACACACACACACAAGAATAAGAAATTAAAGATGAAAAAAATGAAAGAATGAAAACATTAGCTACATAATTACAGGAAGTGATCATAAGAAAAAGAAAGAGAAAAACAGAAATATAAGGACGAAAACCTCCATCTTCACTGTTCTAGTTATCCAAATCGAAAAATGAAATCCAAATAGACATAAAAGAACATATATAAGAGATCAGACGTATTAAAAAAAGGAAATACGATTCATTAAGTCCACCCCTTAAAATAGATAGAGTGAGTGGGTGAAAGAAAGGGTGAGACAGGGAGAACCGTGATGGATGGACAGACAGATAAGAAGATTGATAGATAGATAAATAGATAGAGGTAGGTAGATAGATAAATAGATAGAGGTAGGTAGATAGATAAATAGATAGAGGTAGGCAGATAGATATAGATAGAGAGATAGATAGAGGTAGGTAGATAGATAAATAGAGGTAGGTAGATAGATAGATAGATAGAGGTAGGTAGACAGATATAGATAGATAGATAGATAGAGGTAGGTAGATAGATATAGATAAATAGATAGAGATAGGGAAATACATAGATGGATATATATATATATATATATATATATATATATATATATATAGATAGATAGATAGATAGATAGATAGACAGATAGATATAGATAGATAGATAGATAGATAGATAGATAGATAGATAGAGGTAGGTAGATAGATATAGATAGATAGATACATACATACATAGACATAGTTAAAGAGAGAAAGAGAGAGAGAAGAGAGAGGGATAGCAATAGAAATAGAAATACAGATTGATAGATATAAATGCAAAGATAGATAGACAGACATAAAGATAAACAGACAAGCAGAGAGAAAAACAAGAGAGAAAGACGTTGAGATATTGCCTGTTTGAACACCATTAGCAGGGACTCAGGCAGCAATTTGTCCGACCCTTCATTATGCTGAGCTTAAGGTGCTCTGCTGCGACACACAAGGATTAAAAAGATGAAAGAAAAACGAGAGGGGGAGGGAAGGAGACAGACAGAGGGGAGGAGAGAGAGTGGAGGAGGAGAGAGAGGGGAGAGAGAGAGGAGCGGAGAGAGAGAGAAAAGGGGAGAGATGGGGGAGAAAAAGGGGAGAGAGAAAAAGAGAGGAGGGGGAGAGGGAGGGGTGGGAGAGGGGGAGGGAAGAGGGAGAGGAGGGGAGAGGGAAGGGAGAGAGAGGGAGGAGGAGAGAGAGGGAAAAAAGGGGAGAGAGAGAGAGAGCGAGAGAGAGAGAGATAAAGAGAGAGAGAGAGAGAATGAGAGAGTGAGTTATCAAAAGAGTGGCAGGGCAATGAGTGCACAAGAGGCCGAGGTCAAACAAGTACAAAGGCGATTCAGAAGGTACCACACACACACACACACACACACACACACTCTCTCTCTCTCTCTCTCTCTCTCTCTCTCTCTTCTTCTCTCTCTCTCCCTCTCCCTCTCCTTCTCCCTCTCCTTCTCCCTCTCTCTCTCCCCCCCCCCCCCCCCCCCCCCCCCCCCCCCCCCCCCCCTCTCTCTCTCTCTACCTATCTATCTATCTCATATACATACGCACACCCACCCATTGCTACCCCCTCGCACACCCACCACGAACACACAACCAAACACAAAAAAAAGTCGCTAGGTAGCACCATCGGGAAATATCCGATTTCTTCAGCAAAGGAAAACTCCGCTCTTCGTGTTCCACTGTGACATGATACTTTATCTGATGATAGTGACGATAGTGAGCGCGTCAATGGGATTAGGATTACTGTTTTCTGACGCTGATGGAGGTGATGGCGATAGGCCTACTGCTTCTTATGTGGATGAGGTTTCTGCTTTTGATGATGATGATGGTGGTGGTGGTGATGGTGATGATGGTGAAGATGATGATGGTGATGATGATGATGATGGTGGTGGTGGTGGGGATGGGGATGGGGATGGGGATGGGGATGGGGATGGGGATGGGGATGGGGATGGGGATGGGGATGGTGATGATGATGATGATGTCATTCAAAATTCCTTTAACCCGTGTTTCAGGATAAATGTTAGCTATCTTCTATCCACTCTTTTATTGGTTAAATTGTCTGCCTCTCCTTCGTTTGTGAATATTTCACAGGCGCTCA
>NW_028234409.1:25749660-25757160 GCF_977035675.1 Penaeus japonicus | reverse complement strand
TCCCCTCCCTTCCCCTCTCCTCTTCTACCTTCCCTTTCCTTCTCCTCTCCTCTTCTACCTTCTCTTCCCTTTTCCCCTCCCTTCCCTTCTCCTCTTCTACCTTCCCTTTCCTTCTCCTCTCCTCTTCTACCTTCTCTTCCCTTTTCCCCTCCCTTCCCTTCTCCTCTTCTACCTTCCCTTTCCTTCTCCTCTCCTCTTCTATCTTCCCTTTCCTTCTCCTCTCCTCTTCTACCTTCCCTTCCATTCTCCACTTCTCCCTCCCCTCTCCCTTCTCCTCTCCTCTTTTACCTTCCCTTTCCTCCCCCCTCCCCTCTCCTCTTCTACCTTCTCTTCCCTTCCCCACTTTCCCCTCAATTTTCCTTCTCTCCCTTTTCCTTCTCCTCTTCCCCCTCTCCTCTTAGTTACTCTCTTTTCCCTCCCCAACCCTTCTCCCCTTCCCACTTCCTTCTCCCTCCCCTCTTCGTCCTTCCCCCTCCCACCTGTCCTTCCCCTCTTCGGCCCCCCCCCCCCACTTCTGCCCGAGTTTCATTATTTCCATCACTCAAAAGGTCATTGCTGGAGTTTCAAAGGCAATATTGCACCAAATGTACAAAGTAGAATCGTGAAAGTTCAACAATGGCGAAATTATTTCAGTGAAAAAAAATAATGTGAGCTAACGTAGAAAGGCAAGCTGACGGAAAGGGCACATGTGACAAACAGAAGGATAGACAAACAGACAGACTAACGAACATACATATACATACGGTCATAGGTCTAGGCTCACACACACACACACACACACACACACACACACACACACACACACACACACACACACACACACACACACACACACACACACACACACACACACACACACACAAACTAATCAGATGATGAACAAAAGGAAGAAAAACAAAACGCAATAACTGGACAAACACCAACACAAGCACTGAAACAAGTACAAACATAAACATTGCCAGGCAGACATATATACAGACAGTCAGGCAGATGCCCTAACACAAAGGGATAGATAGGAAGACAGACAGACAGACATACGAATAGGCAAAAGGGCAGGTACACATCCTAACGCAGCGCCAGCTTGACAAATGCAAGGAATATAAGCTCCCCATAAACACAGTTTCATCTGACAGTCCGACTGGAGAACGTAGTTTAAACAGGCCAGTTTGAGCGTGCGTGTATGGGGGTATTTTGGACTGCAGGCCTGGCTCGATGGCTGGACTGCAGGACTGGCGTATTTACTGAAAAACAAGCCTTCGGTTAACATGGACTGAAGGCCAGTTTGGCGTATCTGGGAAAGCCTGCAGGCCGCCCATCAGTCCCGCGTCATCGGCCGCAGTGGAAAGGTCACGCGTAGGTCTACGTTCAACCAATGGCCGTGTCCAGGGAAGACAAGATTTTTTGGTCGGAGTTTATTGACCTTTACAGGGAATCCCCGTGTCTGTGGAAAATTACAACCAGTGACTATTCTGACAGGAGTAAAAAAAACAGCTGCTTATGACATTCTCGCTGCCAAATTAAAAGAAAGAGACGCATCAGCCACAAAGGACACGGTGACAAAGAAGATAAATAGCTTGCGCAGCGCTTTCAGGAAAGAATGCAGAAAAGTGATAAGTTCACAGAATTCGGGGGTCGGCGCAGATCGTATCTATCGCCCAAGCCTCTGGTATTATGATATGCTGCTATTCTTGCATGACCAAGAAGCACCAAGACAGCCAGTGACACATGTTCAAGAGGTAAGTGAAAGCCGGAATGTATATTCATCTCACAATTCACCTGCCTGAGGATGTACAAATTCCATAAACAGTATGGCTTAAAGAAATCATGCACACCGTCACTTGAAAACCTCAGTAGGTCACAATGGTAAACAGTGACTGACAAAAATAAATGATTAGTTACAGTTACTGGAACATGTCTGCCAACTCTTATCAGTACTATGATAGGAAATGAATGCTTTAAAAACTGGTAATTGTTTTAACATATTAATCCCTTTGTCTGCTATAAGAGAACAAGGTAATTATAATTATTGTAATGAATCATGTCATAAGCTTTTACTGCAAACATCAATGGCACTTGCATGATAGAACACACTGAATAGTACTAGACATACCATCTGTGCGTGTGTGTGTGTGAGAGAGAGAGAGAGAAAGAGAGAGAGAGAGAGAGAGAGCGCGAGAGAGAGAGAGAGAGAGAGAGAGAGAGAGAGAGAGAGAGAGAGAGAGAGAGAGAGAGAGAGAGAGAGAGAGAGAGAGAGAGAGAGAGAGAGAGAGAGAGAGAAGAATCTAAGTCAGATATACGAGTATATGGCATAGTAGGTTAGTAATCTATTCAGGCATACTACTAAACTGCCACTACTGAAGTGACCCGTGTTTAGGGTAACAAAAGAACAAGATTTTCTCTTCCGGTGCAAGGTAGAAAACATCCACGACTTTACGAAGGAAGTTGCATAAAGTGCAGGATGTCGTAACCAACCTAGTAATGTAACACTCTTACATCTTTGTTTTATTTCCCTCCTGAACAGGATCGTGACATTAGCAACACAGCTCCCGAAGCAAGGCGATGTACCCCTGACGACTACAATCCGGGAACAGGGCAACTAGTAGAAACAGAGCAAGTAGATGTGACTCCCGTGAGAAAAAGGGTCAGAAGAACCGGGGGATGCAGTGCTGATCACGTTTTGTCCGTGATATGTGACAAATTATCTTGCATACGTCAAGAGGATGAGTGGGATATCTATGGCAAGACTGTGGCAAGTAACATGAGAAAGTTGCCTAATGCTATGCAACCCTATGCTCAGAAACTTATAAGTGATGTTATCTTCTACGCTCAAATTGGTGAACTCGATTTAACTTCAAAAATTACTACAGCTGAAGTTGAACCCATAGATCCAAACAAGAAGCAGAAGCAAGGGCCCTCATGATTTTTATTTTCTTCACAGTATATCCAATCTATTTTTTTTTCATGATCATAAGGATAAGCAATTTTGCAAGCGAAATATTTCTTTCTGATATTCCATTTGTCTGTGGTTATGTCTGTTGTATACGCCTTTTCTCTTGGTTTATTCTTGTAGTATAGACTATTAGACCCATACTATTGAGAACAATTTTCTCTTATAGGAATATTTTATTGACATGGTGTTTACAGTTATGGGAGCTTTCATATACAGATACCCTAAATTTATTATTATATTTTCTATGCGTGTTTTCTTGTATAATCTTACATATGTTTTACATAATTTTCCAGATATAGGTAATACGCTGCCACGTACGGTATATCTGTTAGCTTACGAGGGAAGTTGCTTTCGTGACACTACAATAATATGTATTTTTCTACAACCTGTCAATCGAATCTTGACAAAAAAAAAATGGATCTTTTATTAAACCTGCAAATACTTTTTTTTCCCGGATTGCTTGCCACGCTTCAGACAATTTTCTCCTAAGTGTTTGTGGTGATCTTTGGGAATCTCAAATCCTCACATGACATAGTAGCGAGGAATCTCAGTCGAGCGGTCAACCTCTCATGAGTAGAGACTGATTTCCTCACGCGTGAACCAGCAGTCTCCTTGGTAAGTTCCTTGGTTAATTGAACCAGCAGTCTCCTTGGTAAGTTCCTTGGTTAATTGAACCAGCAGTCTCCTTGGTAAGTTCCTTGGTTAATTGAACCAGCAGCCTCTAGTAAGTTCCTTGGCGAATTGAACCAGCAACTTCCAGTAAGTTCCTTGGTTAATTGAACCAGCAACTTCCAGTAAGTTCCTTGGTTAATTGAACCAGCAACTTCCAGTAAGTTCCTTGGTTAATTGAACCAGCAACTTCCAGTAAGTTCCTTGGTTAATTGAACCAGCAGCCTCTAGTAAGTTCCTTGGTTAATTGAACCAGCAACTTCCAGTAAGTTCCTTGGTTAATTGAACCAGCAACTTCCAGTAAGTTCCTTGGTTAATTGAACCAGCAACTTCCAGTAAGTTCCTTGGTTAATTGAACCAGCAGCCTCTAGTAAGTTCCTTGGTTAATTGAACCAGCAACTTCCAGTAAGTTCCTTGGTTAATTGAACCAGTAAGTTCCTTGGTTAATTGAACCAGCAGCCTCTAGTAAGTTCCTTGGTTAATTGAACCAGCAACTTCCAGTAAGTTCCTTGGTTAATTGAACCAGCAACTTCCAGTAAGTTCCTTGATAATTGAACCAGCAGCCTCTAGTAAGTTCCTTGGTTAATTGAACCAGCAACTTCCAGTAAGTTCCTTGGTTAATTGAACCAGCAACTTCCAGTAAGTTCCTTGGTTAATTGAACAAGCAGCTGCCAGTATGTTCCTTGGTTAATTGAACCAGCAGCCTCTAGTAAGTTCCTTGGTTAATTGAACCAGCAACTTCCAGTAAGTTCCTTGGTTAATTGAACCAGCAACTTCCAGTAAGTTCCTTGGTTAATTGAACCAGCAACTTCCAGTAAGTTCCTTGGTTAATTGAACCAGCAACTTCCAGTAAGTTCCTTGGTTAATTGAACCAGCAACTTCCAGTAAGTTCCTTGGTTAATTGAACCAGCAACTTCCAGTAAGTTCCTTGGTTAATTGAACCAGCAGCCTCTAGTAAGTTCCTTGGTTAATTAGACCCAGTTATGGTTAATTGAACCAGCAACTTCCAGTAAGTTCCTTGGTTAATTGAACCAGCAACTTCCAGTAAGTTCCTTGGTTAATTGAACCAGCAACTTCCAGTAAGTTCCTTGGTTAATTGAACCAGCAGCCTCTAGTAAGTTCCTTGGTTAATTGAACCAGCAACTTCCAGTAAGTTCCTTGGTTAATTGAACCAGCAACTTCCAGTAAGTTCCTTGGTTAATTGAACCAGCAACTTCCAGTACTTTCCTTGGTTTAATTGAACCAGCAACTTCCAGTAAGTTCCTTGGTTATTGAACCAGCAACTTCCAGTAGAGTTCCTTGGTTAATTGAACCAGCAACTTCCAGTAAGTTCCTTGGTTAATTGAACCAGCAGCCTCCAGTAAGTTCCTTGGTTAATTGAACCAGCAACTTCCAGTAAGTTCCTTGGTTAATTGAACCAGCAACTTCCAGTAAGTTCCTTGGTTAATTGAACCAGCAACTTCCAGTAGAATCCTAGGTTAATTAAACCAGCAGCTCTAGTAAGTTCCTTGGTTAATTGAACCAGCAACTTCCAGTAAGTTCCTGGGTTAATTGAACAGCAACTTCCAGTAAGTTCCTTGGTTAATTGAACCAGCAACTTCCAGTAAGTTCCTTGGTTAATTGAACCAGCAACTTCCAGTAAGTTCCTTGGTTAATTGAACCAGCAACTTCCAGTAGTTCCTTGGTTAATGACCAGCAACTTCCAGTAAGTTCCTTGGTAATTGAACCAGCAACTTCCAGTAAGTTCCTTGGTAATTGAACCAGCAACTTCAGTAAGTTCCTGATAATTGAACCAGCAGCTCCAGTAAGTTCCTTGGTTAATTGAACCAGCAACTTCCAGTAAGTTCCTTGGTTAATTGAACCAGCGCAAACTTCCAGTAAGTTCCTTGGTTAATTGAACCAGCAACTTCCAGTAAGTTCCTTGGTTAATTGAACCAGCAACTTCCAGTAAGTTCCTTGGTTATTGAACCAGCAACCTCTAGTAAGGTTCTTGGTTTATTTAACCAGCAAATTCCGGTAGGTTCCTTGGTTTATTGAACCACCAACTTCCAGTAGGTTCCTGGTTAATTGAACCAGCAACTTCCAGTAAGTTCCTTGGTTAATTGAACCAGCAACTTCCAGTAAGTTCCTTGGTTAATTGAACCAGCAACTTCCAGTAAGTTCCTTGGTTAATTGAACCAGCAACTTCCAGTAAGTTCCTTGGTTAATTGAACCAGCAACTTCCAGTAAGTTCCTTGGTTAATTGAACCAGCAGCCTCTAGTAAGTTCCTTGGTCAACTAGACACAGTTTTGGTTAATTGAACCAGCAACTTCCAGTAAGTTCCTTGGTTAATTGAACCAGCAACTTCCAGTAAGTTCCTTGGTTAATTGAACCAGCAGCCTCTAGTAAGTTCCTTGGTTAATTGAACCAGCAACTTCCAGTAAGTTCCTTGGTTAATTGAACCAGCAACTTCCAGTAAGTTCCTTGGTTAATTGAACCAGCAACTTCCAGTAAGTTCCTTGGTTATTTGACCAGCAGCCTCTAGTAAGTTCCTTGGTTAATTGAACCAGCAACTTCCAGTAAGTTCCTTGGTTAATTGAACCAGCAACTTCCAGTAAGTTCCTTGGTTAATTGAACCAGCAACTTCCAGTAAGTTCCTTGGTTAATTGAACCAGCAACTTCCAGTAAGTTCCTTGGTTAATTGAACCAGCAGCCTCTAGTAAGTTCCTTGGTTAATTGAACCAGCAACTTCCAGTAAGTTCCTTGGTTAATTGAACCAGCAACTTCCAGTAAGTTCCTTGGTTAATTGAACCAGCAACTTCCAGTAAGTTCCTTGGTTAATTGAACCAGCAACTTCTAGTAAGTTCCTTGGTTAATTGAACCAGCAACTTCCAGTAAGTTCCTTGGTTAATTGAACCAGCAACTTCCAGTAAGTTCCTTGGTTAATTGAACCAGCAACTTCCAGTAAGTTCCTTGGTTAATTGAACCAGCAACTTCCAGTAAGTTCCTTGGTTAATTGAACCAGCAACTTCCAGTAAGTTCCTTGGTTAATTGAACCAGCAACTTCCAGTAAGTTCCTTGGTTAATTGAACCAGCAGCCTCTAGTAAGTTCCTTGGTTAATTGAACCAGCAACTTCCAGTAAGTTCCTTGGTTAATTGAACCAGCAGCCTCTAGTAAGTTCCTTGGTTAATTGAACCAGCAACTTCCAGTAAGTTCCTTGGTTAATTGAACCAGCAACTTCCAGTAAGTTCCTTGGTTAATTGAACCAGCAACTTCCAGTAAGTTCCTTGGTTAATTGAACCAGCAACTTCCAGTAAGTTCCTTGGTTAATTGAACCACAATATGTCAGTTAGTTAATTGAACCAGCAACTTCCAGTAAGTTCCTTGGTTAATTGAACCAGCAACCTCCAGTAAGTTCCTTGGTTAATTGAACCAGCAACTTCCAGTAAGTTCCTTGGTTAATTGACCCAGCAAATTGCAGTAAGTTCCTTGGTTAATTGAACCAGCAACTTCCAGTAAGTTCCTTGGTTAATTGAACAGCAGCTTCTAGTAAGTTCCTTGGTTATTGAACCAGCAACTTCCAGTAAGTTCCTTGGTTAATTGAACCAGCAACTTCCAGTAAGTTCCTTGGTTAATTGAACCAGCAACTTCCAGTAAGTTCCTTGGTTAATTGAACCAGCAACTTCCAGTAAGTTCCTTGGTTAATTGAACCAGCAGCCTCTAGTAAGTTCCTTGGTTAATTGAACCAGCAACTTCCAGTAAGTTCCTTGGTTAATTGAACCAGCAACTTCCAGTAAGTTCCTTGGTTAATTGAACCAGCAACTTCCAGTAAGTTCCTTGGTTAATTGAACCAGCAACTTCCAGTAAGTTCCTTGGTTAATTGAACCAGCAACTTCCAGT
>NW_028234409.1:25727160-25732160 GCF_977035675.1 Penaeus japonicus | reverse complement strand
ATAAGAGAAGAAGGGAGAGAGAAAAAAAAAAACGAAAACAAAAAACAAAAGACCGAACCAAAAACGCACAGTGCCATCAGCCGCCCTCTCCAGTGCAGTGTCAACGCAGCGACGAGGCTTCTGTGAAAGCAGGCAAATTAACCTCCGTGCCTTAGGCCCATCCCTGCTTAATCTAAAGTGGTCCCATTGCAATCAAGGAGCGCTTGGGACCCGGAGGAATAGAGAGGAGGAGGAGGAGGAGGAGGAGAAGCCTACATGCACAGTGCTTGCGACTCTTTTCTTGTCTTCTTGTCTTTTTTTATATCTAATTTAAATTTCTTTCATTATTCTTTTCTTTTTTTCTTCTTCTTCTTCTTATATTATATATATATATATTATATATATATATTATATATATATATATATATATATATATATATATATATATATTTTTTTTTTTTTTTTTTTTTTTTTTTTTTTTTTTTTTTTTTTTTTTTTTTTCTTGCGACTCTTTTCCTGTCTTCTTGTCTTTTTTCATCTAGTTTCTTTCGTTCTTCCATTATTCTTCTTTTATTATTTTCTCTTGTTTTTTTCTTCTTTTTCTTCTTCTAATCTTGTATTATCATGTATTTATATCTTTATATATTTTCTTCTCATCCTATTCGCTTTCTATCTTTTTAGCTTCACTTCCCTTTCATCACCATTTCATCTCCTTTTTCTTTTATTTTGTTTTTTTTTCCTCCTATCTCTCCTCTTTCCTCCTCTTATTCTTTTATCCATTTTTCTTCCTTTCTCCTCCTCAAGTTCCTTTCTCCCATTTATTATTATTTTTTTCATTCGTTTTCGTTTCTCGCCTTCTCATCTTCCTTCACCCCTTCTTCGTGCTTGAAAAAAAGACGGAATGACAGGAGAGGATAAGAGAAGAAGAAGAAGTAGAAGAAGAAGAAGAGGAAGAGAAGAAGTAGAAGAAGAAGAGGAAGAGGAGAAGACGAAGAAGAAGACGGAGAAGAAAATAATAAAAATGATAAGAGGAAAATAAATAGAAGAAGAAGGAGAATGATAATAAGAAAATAATAATGATAAGAAAAAAAAAATAGAAGAAGGAAAAAATAAGAAGAAAACAATGAGGAAGAAGAAGTAGGAAGAGATGGACTAGAAAAAGTAGAAGAAGAAGTAAAAGAAAGAGAAGAAGGAGATGAGGAAGAAGAAGGATGACAGAAGTGATAGAGAATAAGAAAAGGAAGTAGAAGAATAAGAACAAGAGAAGCGAAGAAGAAACGAAAGGCGAGAAGAGGAAGAGCGGAGAATCGCAAATTCCCTTTCTGCATACCGTGAATGTCTCTCCTCTCGTCAGACTTATTTTCCCCCGAGTGAAAGTCTGAAGGAAATACCAAGGAACCCGGAGGCGATTAAACGTGCAATGATACTCCGCTGCAACGTCTTGGCACGGTTGGCGTGAATGGCTTCTTTGAATAGTCGCGTCGGGGGTATCGTATGAAGTCTTGAATCATTTATGCCGAGCTCCATCTGGCTGACGAATTCAGACCTTTTCCAGGCGGCTGGAATATGCGGCGGGTGAGAGACGCATTCCTCTCGCTCTTCTTCTCTTGATTTATTCGTTGTTTTCTTTCTTTCTTTTGTTTCTTTCTTTCTTTCTTTCTCTCTCTCTCTCTCTCTTTGTCTTTCTCTCTCTCTCTTTCTGTTTCTATTTCTCTCTTTCTCTCTCTCGCTCTCGCTCTCGCTCTCTCTCGCTCGCTCTCGCTCTCGCTCTCTCTCGCTCGCTCTCGCTCTCGCTCTCCCTCTCCCTCTCCCTCCCCCCCCCTCTCTCTCTCTCTCTCTCTCTCTCTCTCTCTCTCTCTCTCCCTCTCCCTCTCCCTCTCCCCTCCTCTCTCTCTCTAAACTAAAGGGCCACTAAGAAAGAAAAGGTGCACTGATACATACCTGGACACAAGGCAGACACTCACCTGCGGAAAAAAAACACACATATGATAAACGTACATGGCTACCGTCTTATGGTATCAAATTGTACATGCAAAAGCAAATACCAAACGCGCTAATATATAATCAATATAAATACCAACACACACACACACACACACACACACAGACGCACACACACATATATATAGAGAGAGATCAGTCCGTCTCTCTCTCTCTCTCTCTCTCTCTCTCTCTCTCTCTCTCTCTCTCTCTCTCACTCATTCTCCCCTCCCCCCCATCCCACCCCCGAAGACCCCAACCCTCCGAGCCTCATCTCCCACGCCCCCTTCCCTCCGCCGGGCACCGAGGACGCAGCACCTGCCAGCCTCCCTTCTCGCGACCCCTTCAAGGTCACCGACCCTCAGGGAGACACCTGTATCATCGCTCGCTTAGAAGATACGTGGTTATGTGATACATTTACTTTGGTTTGTTTATTTGTTTTGCTGGGAACGCGCACACTTCGATATCTTGCGAGTGAATTGCATCGAGGCAGTGAGATTTTCGTCATTTGCTTTTTAATTGTTTCTTTCGCTCTCTTTTTCGTCTTTACCTTCATCATTTTCCCTCTCTCTGTCTTCTGTTCCTTATCTCTTTTTTCTCTTTCCCTCTTCTACCCCCTCCCTTCCGTTCCCTTCTTCTTCTCCATCTCTCTCCTTCTTCATAATCCTTATTTTTTTTCCAGAGATTTCGCAAGATGCAAATACTGTTTGATCCCTAGCTGTTCCTCGACCCCCTCCCCCCTCCCTCCCTCTCTTCGATAATCGTCTCAGACAACAAGCAAGGACCAAATAGTCCTTAAAGTCTTATATAGTACCCCATCCCCTCTATCTGACCCCCCCTGACACTCTTTTCTTCCACTCCTTTCTCCTACGATTCTCGTTCCTGACCTCTTCCTCTCTTATCTCTACTCATTTTCCCTTTTTTTTCATTGTCCGCCTACTCATTTTCTGTCTTTCTCTCTCCTTTCACTTCTCTTTCTCTATCTTTCCTTTTTTATCTGATTTTTTTCTTCTCTCTGTCATTCTCTTATCTCCCCTCCTATTCTCTTTCTCCACCTTATCTTCTCTCTCCTCCCTTTCTCCCTATCACTTTCTTTTTTTCTGAATCCCTTTTTTATTTGTCACCCTTCCTCTATTTCCTCCATTCATCTTCACCCTCTTTCTCTCCTGTTCTCTCTATCTGATTCTTCTGTCTCCTATTTTTCCTTTTTTATCTATCCCCCTATACAGTCGTCTTCTTCCTTCAGACCCTCTCTTCTATCCTTTCATACGCTCTTCTCTGTTCTCTGCCCCTCTTTCACCCCTCCCACTTCTCTTTCTATTTCCCTGATCTGTCCCTTCCTATTCTCTCCTCTTCTATCGCCTTCCTCTTTCCCATCCTCTCTTCCATCCCCTCCTAAATTCTCCTCTTCTCTCTGTCCCCTTTTCGGCTCTCCCTTTCTATTTTCCTCTAATATCGACTTTTACTCTTTCTCCTCTTCTCTTTGTTTCCCTTCTCTTTCCAAGCCCCCCTCTATTCCCGCCTACTCTCTCCCCTCTCTCTTTCTGCTTCCCTCTCTTTCTATCCCCGTTTATCCTTTTCTCCTAATCCCCCTCTTACAGCTCCTTCCTCTTTCCCATCCTACCCTCTCTCCCATCACCTCCTCTCTCCATTCCCCTATTCTTCCCCGCCTCTCTACTCATTCTACTGTCTCCTATCTCTCTCTCTCCCTTCCCCCCCTTCTCTTTCTGCCCCCTTGTTTACCTCTCCTCCCACGTCCCGGCGAGAAGTCGGGGCCAGAATCTCCTGCCTTAGCCCAAGGCATTCGTCTTCATCAGCTGAAGGCACTCGCAAGCAAGAAAATACAGCTTATTTACTTGGATCTTGAGGCGGCTCTGTATCATTATTCTTGTTCTTTTTCTCTCTCATTTTCTCTTTCTCTTTCGCTCTTTCTCTCTCGCTCTTTCTGTTTCGGTCTCTCTTTATGTTCCCTTATGTTCCCGCTCTTTCTTTCTGTCTGTCTCTCTCAGTCTGTCTGTTTCTCTCTCTGTCTGTCTGTCTCTCTCTCTCTCTCTCTCTCTCTCTCTCTCTCTCTCTCTCTCTCTCTCTCTCTCTCTCTCTCTACCTTTCTTTATTCTCTTTTATTAGTCATTTATAGCCTCGTCGGCATTGAAATTGTCGCCTCATGTGCTGGGTCATGTCCGTCTTCCAGAACTTTACCCTCATTATTACCCGTAAGTACCCTCTCTCTCTTTTTCTTTCCCTTTTTCACTTCCTTGCTTCTGCTTCTCACTTTTTTTTCTTGCTTCCCTCCCTTTATCCCTTTCCCTTCTTCTTCCCGTCTGCCCTTTTTAACTTCCTTAACCCCCTTTTCCCCTCTTACATCCTTTCCTTCCTTTTTATCATTTCTCTTGCCTTCCACTACCTCTTCCCCTTCATTTCCACTTTTACTCTCAACTCCCTACGCCTTCTCCCCTCTTCCCCTATACCCTCAGTTTCCCACTTCTTCCTTCCCTTTTCTCCCTAACCCTCAATTACTCCTCCCCTTATCGCTCTTCTTTCTCCCTTGCCCTCCGTTTCCTCTCCCCCCTTCCCTCCCATTTTTCCCTTACCTTTACCTCCCCCCTTTCTCCTTTACCTTCATATCCTCCTTCCCCATTCTCCCTTACCCTCAGTTTCCTTCCTCCCCATTCCCCCTTTCTCCCTTACCCTCAGTTTCCTTCCTCCCCATTCCCCCTTTCTCCCTTACCCTCAGTTTCCTTCCTCCCCCTTCCCATCCCCTCTTTCTCCCTTACCCTCAGTTTCCCTACTCCCCCTCCCCTTTCTTCCTTTCCCCCTTCCCCTCCCCCCGTCCCCCAAACTCTTCGGACACAACGTACCCAGGAGAGTCTGTACAAACACGTCTAATCTCCAGTACACACCTCAGCGGTCTCTGTGTATGGGGGAGGGGGGGGGTGGAGGGAGAAGGAAGGAGTGTGAAGGAAGGGTAGAGAGGAAGAAGGGGGAGGATGGGGGACGGGTGAGGAAGGAGGAGGGGAGGGGAGGAGAGGGGAGGAGAGGAA
>NW_028234409.1:25631020-25636020 GCF_977035675.1 Penaeus japonicus | reverse complement strand
ATAAAAAAAAAAAAAATACATATATATTAACTTTCATATCACTTGGATTAACAGATTAAGTAACTAATCAGAAGAATGGCTCAGCATACGATTAGACTAGTATTTTCTTTTATCAAAACCGATAAAGGCATTACAAATATGACTTATCTTTAGCCTTTCCTTTTGTCAAAACAAAATACTTGTAATGTTCATAACATTACAAATATCACTGAATATCCTATATCTATTGCATAGAGAGGTACATCATCTCAAAGATAATATACATTACACGAAAGAAAAACAAAATAAAAGCAGTTTAAATACTATGTTTCGTCTACAAACGGCAGAAGATGAACACTTTGAACAGTTGACTGCGGTTGAGGGTGTGACCTGCTGGCGTGACGTTCTGCTTCATCCGCGCAATGGAATGAAGCATTGTTCCGAAGCTTCGTATTGTTTCACTTGCAGATTCGTACCAAGAAAAAGGTCGAGTTCGTTGTGCTAACTCTGTGGGATGCTGTTTTGTTTCGTTTTGTTTGTTTGTTTGTTTATTATCTTTGGCTCTGGTTCTGGCTATTGCTCGGGCTCTCTCTTTCTCTCTCTATATTACTCTCTTTCTTTCTCTCTCTCTCTATTATGAAATGTACAAACCATTTAGGCTTAGTTCCTATGCCTATTCATGTGTATACACTGTATATGGTATGAATAAACTTTTCAAAATCAATCAATCAAAGTCTCTCAGTCTCAGTCTCTCTCTCTCTCACTCACTCTCCTACTCTTCTATTCTCTTGGTCTCTCTCTCTCTCTCTCTCTCTCTCTCTCTCTCTCTCTCTCTCTCTCTCTCTCTCTCTCTCTCTCTCACTCTCTCTCCTTTTCTATTTCTCTCTTTTCGCTTTCTCTCTCTCTCTCTCTCTCTCTCTCTCTCTCTCTCTCTCTCTCTCTCTCTCTCTCTCTCTCTCTCTCTCTCTCTCTCACTCTCTCTCTCTCTCTCTCTCTCTCTCTCTCTCTCTCTCTCTCTCTCTCTCTCTCTCTCTCTCTCTCACTCTCTCTCTCCTACTCGTCTATTCTCTTAGTCTCTCTTTCTCTCTCTCTCTCTCTCTTTCACTCTCTCTCCTACTCTTCTATTCTCTTAGTCTCTCTCTCTCTCTCTCTCTCTCTCTCTCTCTCTCTCTCTCTCTCTCTCTCTCTCTCTCTCTCTCTCTCTCTCTCTCCCCTACTCTTCTATTCGTTTAGTGTCTCTCTTTCTCTACCCCCCCCCCTCTCTCTCTCAGTCTCTCCCTCTCTTTTTCTCTCGCTCTCCCTCTATCTCTCTCTCCGTCCCATCACCACCTTCCTCTCTCTCTCTCTCTCCCTCCTTTTTCCTTTTCCCAACTCGCCGTGTCACCCACCATCTCCCCAGTCATAAAACCTATTAAAAATCTACGATCTGCTGCGTCATTCTCGCGTATGTCAGCCTGTCTGTCTGTCTGTCTGTCTGTCTGTCTGTCAGGCGGTGAATGCTAAATCACTCGACAGACACCTGCTGTCTTCTCCTAACCTTAATTTTGGACATGAAGGTTATAATTCATCTGATATTTAATTCTTAACTATGATTGGGAGTGTGATGAACATTAGATCAATAGCGGTAGATATGCATGATGAAATTGCAAATGCAAGTGGTTGTACTGCTTTGACATTGATACTGCTGATGAGGAGTTATGGATGCGGCAGAAATATGTGCATATTCCTGTGTGTAATCTAACGTTGCATGCATATTTTTTTTTTTTTTTTTTTTTTTGACTGGCAGATGTGACTGACTGATGTAAAGAGACATATATGTGGGCGACATATGGGTGAAATCATTCCCTTGTGGACATGCAAGTATACACGCCCACACAAGCACACGTATAGACATACGCATACATATGAATACCCACATTTAGGCACACACATACATAGTGACACACAAACACACACATACGCACGCACACGCAAACACACACACACACACACACACACATGCACACGCACACGTCAATCGCCTCGTAAGATGAAGAGGAACTTCATTATTATCACTTCCTCTTTCTCACACCTTTCGTGGAAGCGTAGAGTTGAAAATCCCGGGAAGTACGATAGGTAGATGGACCATCTTACGTGATAGATTCTCTTCATGCTTCGCTGTCTGGGATCACATTGGCTCCAGGTGTGTGCGTGTGTGCGTGCGTGTGTGTGTGTGTGTGTGTGTGTGTGTGTGTGTGTGTGTTATGTGTATGTGAATGGGTGAGTGTGTGTGTGTGTGTTGTGTGTATGTGAATGGGTGAGTGTGTGTGTGTGTGTGTTACATTACAATTTCTCTTCAACATTATCATTGACGTTTCTTTCCAATGCTCGTGCTAAACATCAAGTCAGAAATATTTATATCATAAATCACAAACTTCTGACATCTTCAATACAACTTTAACGCCGGTGAAGAGTTAAAATTCCCTCACTGAATCTTAGATGTCAAAGATTTTTGGTATTTCGAATATATATATATATATATATATATATATATATATATATATATATATATACAATATGTATGCATGTGTGTGTATATGTATATATATATATATATATATATATATATATATATATATATATATATATATATTATATTATATATATTATAATATATATATATATATATATATATATATATATATATATATATATATATATATATATATATATACACACACACACACACATACAAAAGCCGTTCCCAAGCCACACGCGTACATACACAAACACACCTACACATGACCACGCCCACCTGGCTTTGTTTTGGTCATGCTCCCGCCTCGTGACGTCACGTATGCCTTCGAGGCTTTTTATGAGCAAGGAATGGGGGGGGGGGTAGGAGCGTGGGAGCTTAAAGCTTATGTTGATAATGCTCAAAGATCCTGATGCTAAAATGATAGAAGGTGGATGGAAAGGTGGAAGAGAATGTGGACGAAAATGTGGACGAAAATGTGGATGGTGGAAGAATTGTTGATCAGTAATGGGACATAAAAGTGGAGATAGGTAGAGGGAACAGGAATGTGATGTGGGAGACGGACTGAGGGAAAATGGTGGGGGGGTTAGGGAGCAGAGAGTGCTCGATAGAGAGAGAGAGAGAGAGAGAGAGAGAGAGAGAGAGAGAGAGAGAGAGAGAGAGAGAGAGAGAGACAGAGACAGAGAGACAGAGAGCAATAAAAACAGAAAATCAATTGCCAGATAAGCACACACACAAAGAAAGATAGATACAATTACCAGTAATCCCAAAAAAAGTCATATTGTGCCGCTATGGTGCAGTCCAGAGTACAGTGGCGAGGTCAGCGGAGGTCATGACCACTTTGACCTTGGAGATCAGAAGCTGCGACTCGATCACGATTCCCACGGAAGACGTCACGCCAGGAGAGAGGGGGGAGGGGGAGAGGGAAGGGGGAAGGGGGAAGGGAGAGGGGCAAGAGAGAGGAGGAGGGGGAGAAGATATGATTGGGAGGGGAGAGGATAAAAGGTGGGAAGAGGAGAGGAGAGAGGGGGAAAGGGGGTGAGGGGGGATAGAGAGGAGGAGGGGAAGAAAATAGGAACGAGAGGAGCGGGGATAGAGGGTGAGAAGGGGAGAGGGGGAAGGGAGGGGAGGGGAAAGAAGGAGAGTAGGGGAAGAAGTGGGAACGGGAGGGAGAGGAGGGTGGGAAGGGGGAGAGGAGGAGGAGGAGGAGGAGGGATAGAGGGTAGGTAGGAGAGAGGGGGATGAGAAAGAAGGTGAGGGAAGGGGGTAGGGGTAGGGTGGGAGGCACAACACCGCGTCGTAGTGATGGTGACGCAGATGGTTTTATAGTGAACGAGAGTGATAGCTAATGGTGATACCTATGTGTGATCCTGAGGATGATGGTGTTAGCTGTGATAGTAAATGGGATTAAACGGTTGATAATAATGACGATTATAGTGACTTCCATGGTGTTTGTTAGGAAAAGTTATTGTGGAAATAGTGATGCTTATTGGACAAACGTTCATGGTGACCATAGTACGTGTTGATGTTGAAATGGACTGTGTGTTTGTTCATAGCAATAGTTGTAATTGTAAATAAAATTAAGAATACTACCATTATTGTACTGAATGAAAGAAGATAGTAATTATACAATTTTATGATGCTACTGATTCTATCATTAATTTTGTATGATTATAATAACATCATATCTTAAGCCAATATTAATATGCATATTTGTTTTCGTTATTCCTGATGCATGATTCAGATAACGATAAAACAGATACCAATTTAATTATCAATGATAGTTGTGATAACAGCGCTAATCAAAAGGATACCGTAGGTGATTATCAGTATCATCAGAAAGGTGCATGCAAATTTCACTCTCAGAGTTTAACCTTTTTATTCTGGTTCTCCTAAAGCAAGATGTCATGGCTAATAATGAACCAGTCGTCTGCCATTAAGGACGCTAACACCACGCACGTACTTCAGTTTTTTTTTGTTTTTTTTTCTCAGAATTTTATCTGAATCTCACTCCCTTACTCATCTTATTCATCTGAGTATCGGAATCCGTTGCTTAGCTCATACTCTGAATATTCATCTTACTCTCCCTCCTCCCTCCTCCCCCTCCCCCATAGAAATTTACTTATCTACCTATGAAACACTTTTCGAGATATCTTTTCGCTTATTGGATTACTCATCAAGGTAATACTCAGCCATTATAAGACCCATTCCAAGTATGCCTAACTCCTACCCATGATTCACCCATGATTTATCCATTCAGTATCCATAACACTCTCATGTGGTACATACACAATACATAATAAACATAATGCTTTAATATATGATACATACAATACATAACAAGCATAATACATTAACCTATTATATATGCAATGCAAAATAAGCACACGACATTAATATATGATACATATGATACATGATATACTAATATACGATCCATAATATATCCATAAATACAAGAATCAACAATTTACCCAAAGAAAATATCCATTCAATCTTTCGATGT
>NW_028234409.1:25596020-25598520 GCF_977035675.1 Penaeus japonicus | reverse complement strand
TATCCCCCTATAATTTGTATCTACCCTAAATCTCAGATCGGGGATCGGGTGCGTTCGCCTCTCATACGTTACCCCATATTTATTTCCATAGCCTCGTTATTTCCGATCGTTACCATCCCATGAGCACCTATTCTGTTTTATTGTTTTTCTTCCGTTTGCTGTCCGTTGCCAGGCAGCACCGCCCTCTACACTGTTTGCCACTTTGTGTTGCCCGTCGTTAGACACGCGAAGTTACCATTGCGTGTCCTTTCGCACCTTTGATGAAGAAGTCGTCGGCACAAAGTTAGGCGAAATTAGCCACGCCCCCTATACTTCCGCGACCTATGGCAGTCACGTTTCTCGCTGAATGCGTAGGACTTGATTGGCTAGATGGGGAGAAGAGGTGAGGAGTGGGCGGGGCTAATTCCGCCTGACTTTGTGCCGGTAGCTATAACAACGACCTCAGCAGGCACGACCTACCTGATCTTCTTTCTAGATTCTAAGACCAACCCTTGAGCCGATCAACTTCTCGTTCCTGCGTGGCCGCTATACCGAGTGACAACCAGAGCACTTTTTTAATGGTTCTGTTTTGAAATAAAGCCTACAGACACATTAAATTAGATTGTATGATCCTCCCTACCCCCCCCCCCCTTTCTCTCTCTCTTCCTTTCCGACTTTCTTTCTCTCTCTTTCTCAAATTTACGTACATACATACACACACACGCACACACACACACATATGTATATATATACATATATATATACGGATATATGTATACATATATATATACATATATATATACACACATTTGTTTTCTCATGAATGCAAAATTGTATTCTTTACAGATCTATAAATAGTCTTGACTCGATATTTGGAATATATACATATCATATTCGCAAGTATCCCCCGCTACACACACACACACACACACACACACAAACCCTCATAAACACACACATGACAACCTCCCCCTCCCTCCCCCCCTCTCTATACACATTATAAGGGAAAAAACGAAGCATTTTTCCGAACCCATAACCGCTTCGTTCAAGTGCGGTAAAAGATTCGTCAGTAGGCAAATATAACCCATCCGAAGACCTCTTTCTTGCCCTCATTTTCCCTTCTATCGTTATCATCACCATCATCATCACCGCCGTCATCACCATCATCATCATCGTAAACCACGCCAAACTTCTCTGCAATTACCACGACGAGGGAAAACGATGCAAATTGTCACTCAAATTGCACGGTTTCAAGTAGAGATTTCCTTTTGTTTTTGTGTTTTGCTCTGCTTCTTGTTCTCCTCTTTATTCTGAATTTTCCAAGGTTAAGAGGAATGACTCACAATAACACACACACACAAAAAAAAAAAAGATTAAAATATAAGATTTGAAAATAATAAAAGGGATTTGTCATTCTATAATAATATGAGTAGGATGTACAACGGGAAGTGAATCAACTCAAGAATAATTGCCTTGTCTTTGGTCCGATGGTTGACGGAGCTTCTGGACTGTTCCGTGCCGTTCCGTGCTGTTCCGTAATGTTCCATGTCATTCCGTACTGTTCCATGAACTTCAGTGCCGTTCCGTGTAGCGCTCCGTGTCTTTCCGTGCCGTTCCGTGCCGCGATTTGAATGTGGAATCGTGTTTACTTTATGTTGTGATAACTAAAAGAAGGAGAAGGTGATGGTGAAGATGAGAACAGATAGAAAGATATATAAGTAGATGAATAAATAGATAGATAGATAGTGAGATAGACATATAGATAGAGATAGATAGATAGAGAGAGAGAGAGAGGGGTAGATAGATGGATAGATATTGATAAATAGATATATATTGATAGACAGATAGATAAATATATAGATAGAGAGAGAGAGAAATAGGTATTCCTACACAATAGATATGTTCACCCTATATATTTTTTTTTAACGAATAGAGCACTCATTCAGTATCATCAAAACACATCAAAATAATGAATTCTCTACCAAAAGGAATTCATAAAATATCACCATATACTATTAATGATATTCTACCTATTGTATACCTATTGCCCTTTATCAGTCACAACACTTGTTTTTATCTTTTATTTCTCTGAATAGAATAGGAGATGGGGAAGGGGGGGTGGGGGTGGGGGGAATGGAGGGAGTTGTGGGGGGACGGGGGTTGGAGGGGTTTGGAGAGGGGGTACTAGAGGGGGTGATAGATACAGTAGAACCCGGATATCAATTCCTCGATGGCGGTGCGCTTATCATAACACGCCTGGGGGGGGGGGGGAAATAGCCTATTTGTTTATCGTGATTCCAATTAAGAATCATGCGTAGGACGGTAGCGATGGAGACTGTTAATTGGAATTGGGTGGTGGTGTGGGGTGGGGGTGGGGGTGGGGGTGGGGGTGGCGTGGGGGGGAAAGGAGGGTGTAGAGAGATTGGCACTGATGTTGTACTTTTTTGTAGAATTGTTCTTTTTTTTTCCTTTCCATTGTTCATATATATCTATCTATATGTCTGTTTGTTTGTCTATCCAT
>NW_028234409.1:25588520-25591020 GCF_977035675.1 Penaeus japonicus | reverse complement strand
CCGGTGCAAAAAACAACAACAAAAATAGATCAATCATACAACACCACCAATAACAAAAAAAAACACGAAAAAACTAACAAACACAACGACGCTACAACAACACCACAGCACAACACCATAACACCACAACACCACTACACCATAACACCATTACACCATAACACCACTATACCACAACACCACTATACCATAACACCACTACACCATAACACCACAACACCCAACACCATAACACCACTACACCACAACACCATAACACCACTACACCACAACACCATAACACCACTACACCATAACACCACAACACCATAACACCACAACACCACTACACCACAACACCACTATACCATAATACCACTACACCATAACACCACAACACCACTATACCACAACACCATTATACCATAACACCACTACACCCAACACCATAACACCACTACACCACAACACCATTATACCATAACACCACTACACCCAACACCATAACACCACTACACCACAACACCATTACACCATAACACCACTATACCACAACACCACAACACCACAACCGAGAACAACACGTCCCTCGTTTAAGAGCCTCCCCCCCCCCCGCCCCTCCAAACCTTTCCTTCTCTGCTTCCTTTCATGGGACGAGAAACGTGAGGAAAGTTCGAGAACAACACCTCTGCATTATCATGACCATGAGGGGGGAACATGACGTCTCTGACATGACAGCTTGACGTGACAGGCATTGCGAATTGGGTTATTACCGCTATTCGATCGGTAGTTATTTCGTTTTATGATCGAATCGACGTTATTCTCGCTGTCTCTCCGATGTTGAAATCCAGCGGCGATTGAAAGAGGAGGAGGAGGAGGAGGAGGAGGAGGAGGAGGAGGAGGAGGAGGAGGAGGAGGAGGAGGAGGAGGAGGGCGAGGAGGAGGAGGGGGGGGAGGAGGAGGAGGGGGTGGGGTAGGAGAAGGAGGAGGAGGAGAAGGGCGAGGAGGAGGAGGAGGAGGAGGAGGAGAAGGGCGAGGAGGAGGAGGAGGAGGAGGAGGGGTAGAGAGGAGGAGGAGGAGGAAGAGAAGGGGGTAGGAGGAGGAGGAGAAGGAGGAGGAGGTTATGGAGCAGAAGGAGGAGGTGGTGGAAACAAAGGAAAGGAGGTGATGAGGGAGGAGGAGGAGGTGGTGGAATTGGAGGTGAAGGGACAAGAGGAGGAGGAGGAGGAGGGGAGGAAAGAAAGGAGGAAAGAGATAGAGAGTCGAGAGGGGAGTAGAGAGGAGAGGAGAGAGAGAGAGGATAGAGAGCGAGAAAGAGAAGAGGAGAGGAGAGAGAGAAAGGAAAGAGAGAGAGAGAGAGAAGAGAGAGAGAGAGAGAGAGAGGGAGAGAGAGAGACGAGAGAGAGAGAAAAGAGAGAAGAGAGAGAGAGAGAGAAGGAGAGAGAGAAGAGAGAGAGGAGATATATATAGATAGACAGAGAGAGAGAGAGAGAGAGAAAAGAGAAAGAGGAGATATAGATAGATAGATAGATAGATAGATAGATAGAAAGAGAGAGAGAGAGAGAGAGAGAATCTGTTAAAACAAAGCAACCCCCCCCCCGTCCCCCGTGGAAGCGGAGGGACCGGGAGATGGTCCTTTTTTGTTTTACTTTATGGCAACACATCAAAACATCAATTTAATGCAGATTGAACATCTACGGAAATTGCGAGGTTATTATCAGACTCAGTTGTGTGCTGTGTTTCCATGTAATTAACAAGTGCCTTCGCTTTCAAAAGAGGATTTGTCTTCGCTCTCTCTATGTGCTATCTCTCTCTCTCTCTCTCTCTCTATTTATCTGTCTATCTATTTGACTATCAATCTATCTATCTGTTAATCTATTTCTATATCTATTTTTATTTCTCCCTGTCTTCCTCTTATTTCTTTCTCTCCCTCTCTATCTATCTATCTCCTCAACCCCCTCAATTCTCCATTTTTTCCTCCCTCCTCCATCCCCCACCCCCCATCCACCACCTCACACTTCGTCACAGCAGAGCGCCTGTCTATCGGCAGGGAAGGGACCCTGATTGGACCGTAAAACCGAATCCGAAGTTAAAACGTAGAGTAAACTTTCAACAGCCTGAGACTCCCAAAAGGACACGCAAGCCTTATCCCCCAACACGGCTTGGCGACCTGATTCGACCTCTATGCACTCCGTCCTTAGAGGTGAAAGTAGGTGTTCGAGGGTTTGTGATTGGTATGACGATCAGGGTATTTTCGGTTTTGATACAGATAGATCTAAAACAATTATTTATAGTCAGTAGCTTCCAAAGTACATTTTTCTTTCTCTCTCTCTCTCTCTCAGTCGCTAGGGAGTGGGGAAAAAAACTATAGTGTTGGAGGAATATCATTCGAGAATTATTTGGAAACAATCATAAGCGATATGTGTAATAAAAAGGACAGCGGAATTGCCAGTAAAATTCTTTCTCGGTTGTTTTATCACATTTCATATTGTCAGGGAACTTCTCAATTGTTTTGAGTCTG
>NW_028234409.1:25578520-25583520 GCF_977035675.1 Penaeus japonicus | reverse complement strand
AAGACAGAAAGGGAGAGAGGGAGAAAGAGAGAAAGACAGAGAGAGAAAGAGAGAGAGAGAGAAAAAAAAAACATCTACATAACATACACGACTCCCCTCCCCCCATCCTCCCACTCACCTAGACTCCCGTCTCTCCCTCTCCCTCTCCTCCTCCCTCCTCCTCCTTCTTTCCTGCTTCAACAAACAAACAACATCCCACTGATACAAGACATAAAAAAAACAATGATAATAATAATCAGAGCTTGGCGACCGGTATAACTCTTGTCATTTCCCTCGCCAGATCATATGTACGATTATACTTCTAATTATCATAAGTTACTATTGGTTTAGAAAAATCCGTTGAGCCTTACTTACATTGATCAGGAGAGGAGAGAGAGAGGAGAGAAAGAGTGATGAAGGGGGGGGGGGGGGAAGAGAGAGGGAAGGAGGGAGGGAGGGATTAGGGATAGAGAGAGAGAGAGGTGTGTGTGTGTGTGTGAGAGAGAGAGAGAGAGAGAGAGAGAGAGAGAGAGAGAGAGAGAGAGAGAGAGAGAGAGAGAGAATGAGAGAGAAAACAAGATAGAAAAGGAGATAGAAAAGGAGTGAGAGAAAGAGGGAAAAAGAGAGAGGGAGAAAGAGAGAGAGAGAGAGAAATACAGCAATAGAGAGAAAGATAAATAGATAGATAGAGAGAGAGAGAGAGAGAGAGAGATAAGGAAAGAGAAAAAAACATAATAATTGCGAAAACGATGATAATAATTGAAGCATGACCTTCCTTTATCAAGAGAAAGTCTAATCACAAAATATGACATTAATAATAACTCTCCGGATGTATCTCACCATAAAGGGGAAAAAAATAATCACAATCACAAGTTAAAAAGCTGAACACGGAATCGAACCGTATTCGGACCACCTTCCCTCGTGATTGGCTAGTCTCTAACCAATCACAGACAGCTTTATCAATTCTTCAGGGATTAGCTTTTGCCGCAACGCTTATGCACTGGTGATATAATGGACAAGGTGATTACAACCCCATTAAGTAGGGGGGGGGGGGGTGGAGGAAAATGGAACTCTAGTTATTGTTATTACTTTTTTTTTTTTAATTCGGAAATAGCATGTCAGATTATGTGTCTTATACGAATATCAAACAATTCTCGTGATTTGATGATGATATTAAACTTAATCTTAGCAATCTGACGGCAATCAAGCTGGGAAATCGAGGTATGACGAGGGCGGAGAAGGTTTTGGCTAAAGGAATGTTTAAACATGGCCATGGGGATTCATGTTTATTATTGGATTAGGGGATAATGTGAGGGTGGTGAGTCAGAGGATGATAACAATGAACTTCTGTGTTATATACGTATGTATATACAGAGGCATTCACACACACACACACACACACACACACACACACACACACATATATATATATATATATATATATACATATATATATATATATATATCTACATATATATATATATATATATATATATATATATATATACAGTATATATATAAGGACACACGCACACATACAAAGACACACAAAAAAAAACAGACATAAACGCAGACATACACAGAAACACAGACACACAAAAACACACACACACACACAAACACACGCAAGCACAAACACAGACACACACATTCACAACAACTACCATATTTATCACACAATTTTCTTCTTGTTTTCCTCTTATCCAAACCTGGTAAAGCAGGTTAACACTTTACAATAACGCACAAAGTATCTGCCTTCTCTCTAGAAATATATCATAAAAAGTTCATTTATTTTCGTATTATAAATAATGAACAGTGTTATGCTTATTATTATTTTTCTCAAGACTATTATGATCATATATTGCCATCAATAACAAGGATAACTATGATACATAAAATTATACCAATATTGTAATACAAATGAGAAAGAAGAAAGTTAAAAATGAAAAAAAAAATAATAATAACTGCAGGTAATCCCTTCAAAATATATTCCATCCCTCTCCTCGACGGAAAAGTGTGTCAGGGACAAAAGTGCAAAGATGATCCAACATCATGCATCTTGCAACAACATTATCATCAAAAGGAAAATGTGGAAGAAAAAACGAAATAGGGAGAGATATAATATGTGAAGAAGAGATAGAAAGATAGATAGATGAATAGAAAGAGAAAGAATGAGAGAGCGAGAGAGCGAGAGAGCGAGAGAGAGAGAGAGAGAGAGAGAGAGAGAGAGAGAGAGAGAGAGAGAGAGAGAGAGAGAGAGAGAACGAGAGAGAGAGAGAGATAAAAAGAGAGATAGATAGATAGATAGATAGAGAGAGAGAGAGATTGAGAGAGAGAGAGAGAGAGAGAGAGAGAGAGAGAGAGAGAGAGAGAAAGAGTAAGAGAGAGAGAAATAGAAAGATAGAGGGAGAGAAAGATAGAAAGAAAGAAAGAGAGAAAGAAACAAAGAAAGAAAGAGAAAGAAAGAGAACCCACAAATCCGAACCTAAAAATAGATTATAAGAAAACCAAAGAAACATATAAAAGAAAAAACAAACATCACAAAACTGAAGAAGCAAAGTCACCCCAGACACATCACACACCTACCATCGACCTCCCTCGTTCTGCCCTAATTAACGACGGAAAAAGAAGTAATCTACGGACAAAACGACCATTTCAATTGCCGCGTTTTTTTTAGAGATAATTAGATTAAGGTCACTTGGTATTCCTTGTTCTCGACAATGCTTAGCGTTATTGTGAACGCTTTATCGTCGTGTCATAATTATGGGATTATTTACAATGTCATATACTATTGTCAACATCGTCATGTATAGATAGAAGATATATATATGTATATATATATAGATAGATAGATAGATAGATAGATAGATAGATAGATAGATATAGATAGATAGATAGATATAGATAGATAGATAGATAGATAGATAGATATAGATAGATAGATAGATAGATAGATAGATATAGATAGATAGATAGATAGATAGATAGTTTTGAATAAACATATAGACACAGACATACATATACATATGTGATATATCATGATAGCTATTAAAGCCATGATAAACAATACTAACATTTTTTTAACTTGCAATATACGTTTTTCTGTACTTCTTTCTTCTGAAGTTCGTTACCATAGCAACACAAACGACAGACTCTGTACTTGATTTTCATAAGACAAGTCAAGCGAATATGATGAAACGAAGGATCCTTTTTATATAAGCATTTTTTTCCCAAACAAATGTGCTCTGATTTTATCAATTGTTTCTGTGATATAGTATTTTCTCTCTCTTTTATTGTTTACTCTTGGCGACACGTGTATTTTTTTTTTTTTTTTTTTTTTGTCTGATCTGTCTGGTTTTGAGCATTTGATTCTGTCCATGTATCTAAATAGCCAATGATTATCTTTCTGTCAGCTTATCTATCTATCGGTCTATCTATCTACATTATGTATCTATTCATGTGACTGTATTTATTATCGGAACTTATTAAAAAAAAAATATATATATATAGAATAATGATAATAAGGATAACAATGATAATATGGATAATAATAAGGATAATAAGGATAATAATAATGATAGTAAGGATAATAATAAGGGTAATAACAACACTAATAATACTGCTGATGACAATGATAATAACAACAATAATAATGATGATAATAATGATAATAAAAAATAATATTTACACTTTAGCAGCATTCCATTCTCGTCCCGTGTTATAATCGCATCACAAGGTTCAGTGTCTGGGCGAATCGACTCGAACCATCTAGAACAAACCCATTTGTCAGGCCGGCTGGGAATTAGTGCCGGCCGGTCCCTGCCCTCTTCCCTTAGCCCCCCCCCCCCCTCTACCCTAATCCTTCTTCTTTGAACTAAGCCTCTGTCTTGTCCTATCCTTCTTACTTTTTCCTCTGGCTTATTTATTCTCCTTCTTCTTCTTCTTCTGCTTATTCTCCCTCTTTCTTCCTTTTCCGTTGTTTGTTGTTTTTTTCTCTATCTCCTCTTTTCTCATCTCCTTTTCCTCGTTTATGTCCCTTAGCTTCCCTTCTTCTTCCTTCTCCTCATCGTTTCTTTCTCCCCTTCCACCTCCTTCTCTTCTTATTCCTATTCCTACTCCCCATTTCCTCCTCCTCCTCCTCCTCCTCTCCTCCTCTCTCCTTTCCTCCCTCCCTCCTACCCATCTCTTCTTACTTCTTCCCTGCTCCTCTCCCTCCCTCCCTTCATGTCCTCCTCCTCCTCCTTCTTCTTCCTACTCCTCCTTTCCCCTCTCCTTCTCATTCTCATTTTCCTCGTCCTCCTTTTCCTCCTATTCCCTCGCCTTTTAATCCCCATTTTCCTCGTCCTCCCCCCCCCTTCCTCCTTTATTACGAGGTTTCAGATCATCCCACCCATTCGTCATCTTCTCTCGCTGGGCCGCCTTGCACGCATGCATGTACCAGGCATAGTTCAGACACACACACATGCATACACAGATGTTCGAGCAGATGTGAAGTGTTTGGTCAAGCCACGTGCATGTACATACCTGGTGCAATTAGGGAGGTGACAGTCATGGTCTAGACACACACATACATACACACACAAACACACACACACACACACACACACACACACACACACACATATATATATATATATATATATATATATGTATGTATACATATATATACACATATATATGAAAGAGAGTGACAAAGAGAAATAAAGAAAATAGGAAAGAGATAAATAGGATTATACAATCTAAGTTCTGATGTGTCTACACCAGGAGTAGGGAAACTTTTCAGTGGAAGGGCCACATTCAAAAATTTACATTTTTATGGGGCCACATAGTATATTACCCAAAATAATCGATATTTTATTTCTGACAAAGCAAAAGGATTTTAAAGAAAAACATTAAAATATTTTTTATTAATTGATATTTTAAAGTACTGTAGAAGAGTTATGTAAAACGTATTTATTAGAAAGACAAAGTAAATCAATTTAAAGGAAAACAATTCTTAGGTAGCAGCTTCACCTGAAACA
>NW_028234409.1:25546020-25548520 GCF_977035675.1 Penaeus japonicus | reverse complement strand
AAGAATGGAGATAGCGAGAGAGAGAGAGACTGAGAGATGATTAAAGAAAAGTTTAAAAGAGAAGAGAAGAGAGAAGAGTGATTGTGGGTTTAGAGCGGAAAGAGAGAGATTATGAGAGAGAAGTATTTTGAGAGAGAGAGAGAGAGAGAAACAAAGAGAAAGAGAACGAGGCAGGCAAACGGGGAAGCACAGCCAAGCACAGCCAAGCACAGCCAAGCACAGCCAAGCACGGCACATACCAGCGGAATCCTCAAAGCTTCTCCCCGACTCATGCAACGAGATCCTAATATCGGAATGAATCAAAGCTTGCAACTCGTCTCGCTTTCAAAGCATGCTGGGCGCTGTCAAGGTGAATATAACGAGCGGCGGCTTCACTTTGCCCAGCGCTGAGGGCGAGGCGGAGGTGCGTTTTACGTGGGAAAAACGGATTGCTATAGGGATATGTATATTGTGTCTATCTATTTATATGTCTGTCTATCTTTCTGTCTGTCTGTTTTGCTGTTTATTTATCTGTCTATACATATATGTGCGTAAGTATGAATGTTTATATATATATATATATATATATATATATATATATATATATATATATATATAATACAATTACATACAAACCATACACACCACGCACGCCGAACGCACGCACAACCACGCACACGCACGCAACACGCACACATCACACACATTACAACACACGCACACAACTCACACACACACGCACGCACACACACCACGCACTCCTCACACGCACAACAAAACACACACAACACACAACATCACAAATCACACACACATATATATGATAGATTTATATATATATATATATATATATAATATATAATGTATATGTATATATCTAGATATATGTTTATATATATTATATATATAAATATTTATAAATATTGTGTGTGTGTGTGTGGGTGTAGATATTTATCATAGTATAGATATGTCGATATATATAAATATAAAAATATAATATATATATATAATATATATATAATATATCATATAAGCTAAATATACCCAACATCAATAAATATATATATATATATATCATATATATATATAAATAAATATATATATAATTATATTATATTATATATGAAATAATATATATATATATAAATATATAAAATATATATATATAATAATATATAAATATATATAAATATATATATATATATATTATAAGGTCACGTGTGGTAATATTTGTAGATATCGACCTTCTTTCTCTATCTCATTTTCCTAAATGATATACCGCTGTGATACTATTTCGAAAGTTAATACATGTTACATAAAAGCACATGTATCATAATTCACTTTTTTTTGCCATATTTACATTTCGTTTTATATACAATATGTAGCATGTATTCTATATGTATCTTTAAGTACGAGAATAATATATCTGTTGTACGACACTCTGCGTATGTATCTCGTACATCTGGCAACAATCTCGGAGACGAGAGGAGCTAGCTCGGCAGACCACGAGGAGGAGACCCAGAATGTCCTGTTTTATTTTGTTGTGTTTACACCTCCAAAAGAACCTACTTTAGTTTAATTTCGGTGTTTAATTTTCATTCAACTTAAGAGGAGTCACCTTAGAGCATAACACACATAACCGCACATCTTATCCCCCTTCCCCACCCATTAACACCATCCCCCCCCACCCCCCCATTTTTTTCTCTTTTTTTATCTTTCTTTCTTTCCTTCTTTCTTCGGTCGCTTTTTTCCACCATTCCACACCCTTTCCAACACAAAAGGCTGAGGATGGAAGGCTTTCTGACACCCGTAACAAGCGCTCTTCGGTCGCCAACCTTTCCGTGGATATTCGCCAGGCTTCGCCGCCCATCTGCTCAGGGCGTGGGGCTGAAGAAACTCTCTGGGGAAAGGTTTCTCGGGGGACTTTGGGATCGTGTATATATATATATGTGTGTGTGTGTGTGTGTGTGTGTGTGTGTGTGTGTTTGTGTGTTTAAGTGAATTTTCTTTTTTTTTCTCTCTCTCTCATCCTCTCACTTTCGTTTCTATTTTTTATTTATCCTTTTTGTCAATATCTCCCTTTTTTTTTAAATTTCGTGCGACCTTCAAGGTAATAGAGCCATCAACGAGACATAAATGCAACAAATAACCCCGCACCTATACCAACCGAACCAGCACGTCGCCGGCATGCACGACGCGCCGGCGCTCGAACTTGCATCTTCAGATTTTTAGATTTTTATTCCGAAGACAAAGGCCGACAGACGCCGATGACTGGCTTGATTCTACATAGATTCCACGTGTCATTATAGGATTTTTTTGGACCTTATTTTCATTTATTATTTTTTTTATTAGACTTTTTTTTTCTTTTTTTTATCATGCCTTTGATGATTATTAGCTTTGTTATTCAGACTATGAAGCTTTTTTCCATTAGGATTTTTTTTTCTCATATCATTGTATGTACTTTTTTGGGACATGTTATAACATTACCTAAAAATTGATTGATTTTTTTTTGCTTGTATAT
>NW_028234409.1:25513520-25516020 GCF_977035675.1 Penaeus japonicus | reverse complement strand
TCTCATCTCTCTCTCTCTCTCTCTCTCTCTCGTCTCTCTCTCTACTCCTCTCTCGCTCTCTCTCCCTCTCGCGCCATCTCTCGCCCTCTCTTCCCTCTCTACCCTCTCTCTCTCTGCGTCTCTCTCTCTCCTCGCGCTCGCTTCTCTCTCTCTCTCGATCTCGCTCTCTCTCTCTCTCTCTCTCTCACTCGCTCTCTCATCTCTCTATCCTCCCTATCTCTCTCTCTCTCCGTTTTTCCCCCTCATTCCAACATTCAAACCACAGCCCGTAACACCACACACTCTTCGCGTCCTACTCGCTCCCCGCCACACCCGCTAAACATACCCACCCTCCATGTCGGGCTGAATTGGGCTTTTGTTCGCTTTCTCCTGGTTCCCTTCTTGCTGCATTTATTACCTCTTACTTTGCCCCTCTCCGTTACGGCTTCTTTGACTTCGTTCCTTCCTTGTTCCATCACCACCTGCTGCCCGCCTCTTATCTTCTCTTCTCTGTCCTCCATCGCACGTCCCCTTTCCATTTCTCCTTTTCCACCCATCTTGACCTCAGCTCTACTCCTGTGACCGTGTTCCTCCTTTTCCATGACCTCCGTTCCTTATCGCTCCCCGTGCTTTCAGTCCTTACATCGTTTCCCCGGCCCCACCGCGGGCCTAACCGCCCGCCACCCTCCTCTTCAGCTCCTCTACTCCATCTGTCCACCTCGGATCTTGCTCGTGCCTTCTTTCCCCTCACGCACTTCCGTTCCTCTGCATCCGTCTTGCTCTTACAGCCCTTCCTACTTCCAACCTCACCTCAATCTACATCTCGATCCTCCCTTGTCTTCTTGTGCGTATGCCCTATCTTACCCCATTTCCTATTCTCTTTACGTTTCTCCGCGATCCGGCCCGATCCTGCCGCCTGGCGTTTTGAATTTTCAATCACGCCCCTGCGCGGAGACTCACCCCCTTTGCGCCTATCGTTTCTCCTGTCTCCGTACTCCTTTCGACATCGTCAAACTGTTTTCCTTTTCTCCCCTCTGCCCATACCCTATGACCATCTACCAATCAGCCACCTCCACCTGCCGATGGATGCTGCTTCCTTCCCCCGGACAAAAACACCACACACACATTGATAACCATGCGACAAACCGTACAATCATCCGTGTTCCAGAGCCGTCCCGTTCTGCAGTCTGTTGCCTCCACATAAGACGCAACCAAAAGCGCGCGCGCATACACCAAACATTCTCCCAAGCGCAACCCACATCCCCCAGCCCCCTCCCCCAACCCAAATGACGAATGAGAGTGATATAGGTTATGAGTGTGAGATGGTTGAGAGAGAGACACCCTAACACACCCAAACACTCTAAACCTCCTCTCATCAATCCACACTCACCATCAACACTCTAAAAACTCAACAATATCTCAACCACACTATCTACCCTCTCTCAACTCACCACCACACAACAAACACCCTCACAAACACCTCAAACACACACACACACATCACGCTAACAATCACAACAATCTCACTGAGCAACAGACTCACCTCACCCACTATCACACACTATCACTCACACACACACACAAACAAACAACACACACCAAACAAACAAACAACGCTCACACACCAACTCATACACACACAAACAATCCTTAGTATCCCACACACACACACATACACACACCACCCCCCACCCCCCCCCCACCCCCCCCCCCCCCCCCCCCCCCCCCCCCCCCCCACCCCCACCCCCACAACACTCAATCAAACAGCAACAAAACACAAAATCAATAAATATATAAACCCACATCACCAACACCTGCTCCACGCCAGAAGCCCACACACACACACACACACCACACACACGAGCACCCTACACACACACATGTACACACACATCTCATATCCAACAATGTGTGAGTGTAAAACTATAACAATAAATAAAAATACCATAAAAATAAGATAACTAAAAAGAATACTAAAATACATAATATTACATATATATACTATCAAATATACTCACTCAATAGACTCACTCAACATAAATCACTAATCTATCATACAAGAATAACACTAACTCTTATATTCACAATAAAACAATATACTCAATCCTAAAGCGGACTTAAGACCAGCCTTTAGACAGGAAAGAGAGAGAGGGATTAAAATAGGAGGAATGAGCACTTAAGCAATCTAAGATTCTTTGCAGATGACATTGTATCTCATTCGGTGAGAACCAGCACGATGAACTACACACAAATTGAATAAGCGATTTACATAAGGATAAGTCTGAACGAATGCCTAAACAAGAACCTGAAAAAGAGCTACAAAGTCAGTGTTCAAAAAAAATACAGTCGAACCCCCATTAAGACAAATTAATCACACATACAAGGCTGAGGTAACTAGAAGCAGTGAACGAGTATGTATACCTAGGGCAAACTCATGTCAGGATCAGCAGGGAGTACATACTCCTGGTCGAAACGGCAGACCTGCGAAGCCGAGATAAAACGTGCGATATCAAGGCTAGGG
>NW_028234409.1:25495019-25497519 GCF_977035675.1 Penaeus japonicus | reverse complement strand
TAAATAAAACAGACAAAGGAATCTTTGAAAATCTTCACCCATTTCTTATTTTGGGAAAGGGACAAAAACTGTAATTTCGTTTTGTACACTTCCCTCCTCAATCCAAAACCTGCTCATTCTGCACAAATTACACCTTTTCCACAAATATCGAATTTCCCGCATTTCCCTCCCTCTCCACATTCGGCGCAGTTTGCTCGAATTACTCTCTTTCCGCAAATGACTCCCCTTCTACTCATTTTGCGCGAAAATGTCTTCTCCATAAATTATTCCCCCAAGATTAATTTCGCCAGTCCATTACAGCCAGGACTTTGCAACGAAAACAAAGTGCTTGCACCTCGGGTCATATTTCCAGCGTGATAAGTGATCCACCTTCTTGCAAGATGAAACTTCCAGCGGACGCTTCTTTTCCTAAGTCATCGACATCGCTTTCGAACGAATCAAAATGGCGACTGGAAACAGTTGCGGTGTTATCACTTATCTAATTATTTTACGAAGTTTCCGGAAATCCATTTATATAACTGGCGCAAATGATGTTAATGATAAGAAAGGTTCTTTCTAATGAGATTAATGAGTCAATGGAAGAGAGAGACATGCAAGATAATCAGAGTTTGCAACATCTGCACCCTGAATTAAGTGAACTGACAACTTACAAGTGTTTACATCTGTTCCCCTTAAGTGATTGGCACACACTCGATGCATGTATGTCAACAATGTTTTTTTTATTTTTTTTTTTATTCTTGTTTCCCTCCATCTCCCACTGTCAAGAAAGATAATGCAAATGCCAGATGTACAAGAATAAAAAAAAAAAAAAAAATCGAAGATCAAGACCGGATCATTTTTGCGATCAATCTCAAACCCAAGATTGCTTGCATGTCAGGCAGAGCAAGCTTGACAAGCCGGCAATCGAAAGAGACCCTCCTCCGTGTCACAGGCAAAGAAGGGCGTAACGTAAGAGGGGGGGGTGGGGAAGGGGGGAGGGGGGGTGCTTCTTGCTTGCTCGCTTGCTTGCATAAGTGCTTCTGTCTTCGAGCTTCCCTGTTGCATACGTGCGTCTTATGCACAAGGAGTGTTCACACGTGCGTTCATGAATCACTTCTTGCGTTCCTTCGGCTTTGCAATACTGTCAATTATTGGGTCATCCGTGAAGTTTTTTTTTTCTGTTTGAGTTGATAGATAAAAGAAACAGCACACTCACCCCCCCCCCCACACACACCCCAACAAAAAGTAAGTACATTTCACAATAGACAAGCAAGTAGAGGTACATATTTGAAGTTGACATTGAATTGATTGAAAATTGAATGATAAGCAAATAAATAAATAAACATTGCAAATAAACTAATGGAATGAGAAAAAGATTTAGGAAGTCGAGATGACATTGCCCTATCTCCCCCCCCTCCCCCCCCCCTTCCTCCTCCTCTCTCTCATCCCCTTATCTCTCCTTTCCCACGCCCACTCTGCTTCTCCTCTTCTTTTAACTTTTCCCCTCCATCCCTCCCTCCATCCCTCCACCTCACTTTTCTCCTCGTATCCCCTCCCTTCCTCCTTCCCTCCACCCTTCTTTTCTTCCCTATCCACTTCCTCCCTCCTTCTCTCCCTATCCCCTCTCCCATCCCCCTTAATCCTTCCCTGTCCTGCCCTCCCCCCTGTCCCCCCTTACCCTTATCCCTCCCCCTCCCCTCATCCCTCCCTCCCAAACCCCCCAACCCTCTCTCCATTCCCTCCCTAACCCCCCAACCCTCTCTCCATTCCCTCCCTCCCTCCCTCCCTCCTACCCCTTCCCTACCCATACCCCCCCCTCCCCCTAGTCCATTTCCTTCCGTCGTACGCAACAACGCGCAACCTTTCAACACGGGCGTCATTTTCGCGTGTTGAGAGAGAGCCCCGTATAGATTGCAAGGGTGATTCGCCCTCGTTAAACCTAAATGAAATGTCAGTTCACGAGGTCGGTCTGGGAAGGAAGGGGAGGGGGGGATGGGGATAGGGTGGAGGGGTGGAGGGGAAGGTGGGATAGGGGTGGGGGGGTGGGGAAGAGGGGATAGGGGGGTGGAGGTGAAGAGGGGATAGGGGGGTGGAGGGGGGTGGAGGTGAAGAGGGGAAGGGGGTAGGGGGTGGAAGGAAAGAGAGGATAGGGGGGTGGAGGGGAAGGGGGAATGGGGGTAGGGGGTGGAAGGGAAGAGGGGATGGGAGTGGTGGAGGTGGATGGGAAGGGGGGATGGGAGTGGTGGAGGGGAAGGGGGAATGGGGAGTGGAGGGGAAGGGAGAATGGAGGGAAGGGGAAGAGGAAAGTGGGGATGGGGGGAAGGAAGGGAGTGGAGAGGGTGAGGGAAAGTGAAGGATGGGTGGGGGTTGTATGTAAGAGGGGGTGGAGGGAGGAGAGAGAGGTAGAAAGAGGTTAGAGGAAGGAAAGGATCTGGCTCAGTGGATAGGTGGAGGAAGGAGGGAGGGTGGAGGGAGGACGCAAGGGAGGGCAGTGGTTAGGGGGAGGTTAGAAGGAGAGTGG
>NW_028234409.1:25446148-25448648 GCF_977035675.1 Penaeus japonicus | reverse complement strand
CTTCCACTCCTCTTCCCCTTCTCCTCCCTCCTCCCCCTCTCTCTTTTCCCCCTCCTTCCTCCTTTTTCGCTCTTTCCCTCTTCCCTCCACCCTCCTCCCCTTCTCCTCCATCCTCCCCCTTTCTATATTCCCCCCTCCTTCCTCCTCCTTCCCTCCTTCTCTCTTCCCGTTCCCTCCTTCCCGCCTCTCTCTCTCCCCCTTCGTCCCTCGTCCCTCCTCCCCTTCTCCTCCCTCCTCCTCTTTCTCTATTCCCCCCCCCCCCCCCTCCCCCTTGTGTCCCCTCCTAGACTTCCCCCTTAACCCTACCACTTTCTCCCCGTATCCCCCCCACCTCGTGTACCCCCCCTTCCCCTAGCTATGTCCCCCTAACCCCTAACTTCCTCCCTCTCCCCCCCCCCCTCCCTCCGCTCTCTCCACGCGACCCGCTTCCTCCCCCTCCTTCCCTCTTACTCTCTTCTCGTTTTTTTTTTTTTTGGTTTTTTTTTGTCGCCCGGCCACATAAATTGGGACTGATTATATTTCTTTCCTCCTTCTAAATACTCCCCCTCTTTCTCTTCCCCACCTCGAAAGGAGTGTTGTTTGGGGGTGGGGTAAGTAGGACCTCCTCCCTCCTCCCCTTCTCCTCCCTACTCTCTCCCTCTCTTCCCTCATCCCCTTTGTCTCCCCCCCCCCCTCTTTCCCTATTTCTCTTTTTTTCCGTTCCCTATTTCCCCCTCTCTCTCTTCCCCCACGTCCCTCGTCCCTCCTCCCCCCCTCTCTCCCCCTCCCCATTTCTCATCCACATATACCACATGGAGGAGCATTTCCGGATTCTGTGTGGGGACACTCTCCCCCTCCCCCTCCCCCCTTCTCTTCCGCCTTCTTTCTCTTCCTGTTTTCCCCTCGTTTGCTTCACCCTCTGTTATTACCGTGCATGTTAATTTCCTCTTTCGTCTCTCTTCTTATCCCCCTCCCCCCATTTATTATTATTATTTTTTTTTCTGCTTCCCCTCCTCCAACTTTCCTTTCCCCGATTTTTGGTATGGTATTTCTTTTTCTTATCTTAGGTCTATGTTCATATTTAGATTGTTTCTTTTTAATCTTATGTCTTATTATACATATTCATACACATGTATATACGCACGGGAGTACTCAACACACATACATACACAAACTCGCATGCAGACACACACACACAAACAAACACAAACACACACAAAAAAAGAACAAAAAACACTCACCCCTCCCTCTCTCTCTCACACACACACAACACAATATAAACAAACACACAGCATATACACGCATAACACACACACACAGCACAACACAAACAAACAAACAGCATACACACACAGCACAACACAAACAAACAAACAGCATAACACACACACAGCACAACACAAACAAACAAACAGCATACACACACACAGCACAACACAAACAAACAAACAGCATACACATACACACACAGCACAACACAAACAAACAAACAGCATACACACACACACAGCACAGCACAAACAAACAAACAGCATACACATACACACACAGCACAACACAAACAACAAACAGCATAACACACACACAGCACAACACAAACAAACAAACAGCATACACACACACAGCACAACACAAACAAACAAACAGCATAACACACACACAGCACAACACAAACAAACAAACAGCATACACACACACACAGCACAGCACAAACAAACAAACAGCATACACATACACACACAGCACAACACAAACAAACAAACAGCATACACACACACAGCACAACACAAACAACAAACAGCATAACACACACACAGCACAACACAAACAAACAAACAGCATACACACACACACAGCACAGCACAAACAAACAAACAGCATAACACACACAGCACAACACAAACAAACAAACAGCATAACACACACACAGCACAACACAAACAAACAAACAGCATACACACACACAGCACAACACAAACAAACAAACAGCATAACACACACACAGCACAACACAAACAAACAAACAGCATAACACACACACAGCACAACACAAACAAACAAACAGCATACACACACACAGCACAACACAAACAAACAAACAGCATAACACACACACAGCACAACACAAACAAACAAACAGCATACACACACACAGCACAACACAAACAAACAAACAGCATACACACACACACAGCACAGCACAAACAAACAAACAGCATAACACACACACAGCACAACACAAACAAACAAACAGCATAACACACACACAGCACAACACAAACAAACAAACAGCATACACACACACAGCACAACACAAACAAACAAACAGCATAACACACACAGCACAACACAAACAAACAAACAGCATAACACACACACAGCACAACACAAACAAACAAACAGCATAACACACACACAGCACAACACAAACAAACAAACAGCATACACACACACAGCACAACACAAACAAACAAACAGCATAACACACACACAGCACAACACAAACAAACAAACAGCATAA
>NW_028234409.1:25426148-25431148 GCF_977035675.1 Penaeus japonicus | reverse complement strand
CTCTTTCTTTTCTCACTTTCCCTTTTCTCCTCTCCCCCCCTCCCCCCTTCTCTCTCTCTCACCTTTCTCTCTCTCTCACTCGTACACAGGTACATCTATTCCATCTTAGATACGTGACAGAGAAAACCACCTATATCTCAAAATTAGTGTTAAATATTGTCAACTATATTATACTATATCTTTGCACGGTTGCTATCTTCTTATTTTTTTTTCTTTATCAAAGTATATAACACAATAAAACAATGAGTCATATCACATACTTATTTTAGGTTTTGCATAATTTCAGTCTTTATAAACACCTTTTATAACCGTTTCATAGGAATGGAATGTGATCGGTGTTTAAATAATTCTTGCTTTTACTGGTCTCTTGTGACCAGTGATCGTGCTTTTAGGAAAAACACGATGAACAAAAATAATTAATGTTTTGAAATTGGATGACAAAAAGAAAACAATATGAGAGAGGAAATTGAAAATGTTATTACTAACGAAATAGTCTGTCTCTCTCTCTTTCTTGCTCTCTTCCTTTCTCTCTCTCTCTCTTTCTCTCTCTCTCTCTCTCTCTCTCTGTCTGTCTGTCTGTCTGTCTTTCTTTCTTTCTCTCTTTCCCTCATTCTCTTTTTCTTTCCTTGCTCTCATCTATCTCTCTCTCCCCTCCTCCTCTTCTCTCTCTCTCTCCTCTCTCTCTCACTAATCTTCGTCTCTTCTCTCTCTCTCTTCTTTTGTCACATCATTCTCTTTCGTCATCACTGATCCTCTCTCTCTTGTCAAGTTCTTCTCTTTTTAGATAATTCCATCTCTCTCTCTCTCTCTCTCTTCCCTTCTCTCTCTCTCGCTCTCTCTAATTCACTCTCTCCTCTCTCTCTCTCACTCTCTCTCTCTCTCATACACACTCACTCTCTCTCTCTCTCTCTCTCTCCTCTCTCTCTCCTCCTCTCTCTCATGCGGATCTCCTCTCTCTCTCTCTCTCCTCTCTCTCTCTCTCTCTCTCTCACCTCATAAGCTCTCGGCGGGGGGGTTAGTGGGGGGGGGGGGCCTCTCGGACTCGCTCTTCTCTCACTCTCTCTACTCATGCGTGGGGGGTCGGGGGCGGTCTCATCGTTGCTCTCTCGCGTAGTGCTCAGCGCGGGTGGGTCCTCGGACTCTTCTCTCTCTCTCTCTCATGCGCTATATCAGTCTCTCTCTCTCTCTCTCTCTCTTTCGCCTCTCTCTTCTCTCTCTCCTCCTCTCTTTCTCTCTCCTCTCTCACCCACTCCCTCTCTCTCGCTCCGAATCTCGTCTCTCTCTCGCTTCCTCCTATCATCACTTACTTTTCTTGCTTCTTTTTGTTCTTTTCTCTCTTAATTTTGCTACACAAAGGACTGCGCTTTGCACTTTTCAAAACGACATCGGCTTCTAAAATCGCTCACCTGTAATCGAATATGGTGGATGAAAACAGAACCTAGCTAAGAAATTAATAACTTAAATAACATCGAACAAGAGTCACATTTTCGTTCTCATCAGAGATACTCGATCCAATCACCATAAAAGACAAAGAGCAAAATGAAATAATGAACGAAAAACAAAAAAACAAAAAAAACAAAAGAAAAACAAAGTAACAACATAACACAACAAAAATAAACATGAATGAAATAATAGCGTTTTAAAATACAAGAAAGTCGAGAAAGTCCAGCAGGCGGGGAACGCCCATTGCATCACAGACCCAGCAACAGCCAAATACAAAACGCCCCACATGCAAACAACAAGTTCTAGAATGATATCATAAAGCCAATGAAGGCCCGATTTAAAGCCGACAGGACGACCGCAATGCACTCAATGCGACTGGCTGAAATTCGGTTGAACGACACTTGGCACGAGCTTTGCAAGTGCTTGGGTGTCGTTCTGGCTAGCTTTTCCTGCTTGACTTTTTTCGCTGCCTCGACCATTTCTCTTTTCCTCCTCTACTTGTCCTCCTTTACCTTCTGTCCTACTCCCGCCCCCCTCAATCTCTCTCCTCTAACTCTTAATCTTTCAATATTTATCACGCTCTTCCAGCTCTAATCTTCTCTCTCCTCCTCTGCTTGTTATTTATTAAAACATCCCCTCTCTACCTTTTCTATATCAAACAGATTTTACATGTTATCTTATCTATCTAATCTATCTATCTATCTAATCTATCTATCTATATATATATATATATATATATATTCATATATAGATATCATATATATATATATATATTAATCCAAAGCACTAACACACATCAAACGCACGACACACAACACGCACAGCACACACACACACACACACCACACCACACACATTCACACTTGCACACACAAGCTGCAAAGTAAGTGAGAGACAGATACCAAACAGAGAAAGAGAGAAAAGGGCGTTCTCGAGAGCCACGCTGGGCGGAGGTGGTGGCGCGGCTGATCCGATAGAGGAAATTAGTAGTCGAACTCGTAGGAACGGGAAATATTTGGGACGAGGATTTAATGGGCGGCGGAGAGGGCGGGCGCTGGTTTCCGCTTGTAATGGGGGAGCTTGGGTCTCGTCGCGCTGGAACTTGACTTGCAGTAATACTTGGGTTCGGACCTTGGCTTGTCTTCTTGGCTTGAGATTGGCTTGGTTTTAGCTTTGTGCTTGGCTATTGGATTTTTTTTGGGTTCTGGCTTGGTTCTGGTTTGTATTTCGGCTTGGTTTGGGTTTGGCTTTGGGTTTGGCTTTGGTTTGGTTTTGGCGTTTGCGGGTTTGGTTTGGTTTGGTTTAGGTTTATGCTTGGTTTTGCTTGTTGTTGGGCTTGGTTTTGGTTTAGTTTAGGTTTGATTTGGTTTGATGCTTGGTTTAGTTTTTGGGCTTGCGTTTGAGTTTGCGGTTGGACCTTGAGATTGGCTTTGTTTAGTCTTGGCTCGGCTTGGTCTTTTGGTTTGGTTTGGGTGTGGGTTTGGGTATGGTTTTAGAGTTTGTTGGGTTGGTTTTGGGTTTGGGTTTCTGGGGTTGGTTTTGGTTTGGAGCTTGGCTTGGTTTGGTTTGGCTTGGTTTGGGTTTGGCTTTGGTTTGCGGCTCTTGGTTTGGTTTTGTTTTTGGGCTTGTTTGGCTTGGTTTGACTTGGTTTATGGTTTTGTTTTTAGTTCTTGGCTTGGTTTGGCTTGGTTTGGCATATGGTTTCTGGTTTGGTTTGGCTTTGGGTTGGCTTGGTTTGGCTTGGTTTGGGTTTGAGCTTGGTTTGGCTTGGTTTGGTTTGGTTTGGCTTGGTTTGGCTTGGTTTGGCTTGGTTTGGTTTGGTTTGGTTTGGCTTGGTTTGGCTTGGTTTGGCTTGGTTTGGTTTGGTTTGGTTTGGCTTGGTTTGGCTTGGTTTGGTTTGGTTTGGTTTGGGTTGATTTGGTTTGGTTGGCTTGAGATGGCTTGGTTTGGCTTGAGATGGCTTGGTTTGGCTTGGTTTAGCTTGAGATGGCTTGGTTTAGCTTGAGATAGCTTGGTTTGGCTTGGTTGGGCTTGAGATGGCTTGGTTTGGTTTGGCTTAGTTCGGCTTGCGATGGCTTGGTGTTGTTTGGTCAACGATGGGTTGGCTGAGTAGGTGGATGGGGCTGTGTTAGCTTGAGTTAGTTTGGAGGCTGGTAGTGAGAGAGATAGAGAGATAAATATATAGATAGATAGATAGAGTGAGAAAGATATATATATATATATATATATTTATATATATATATATCTATATATATAATATAATGATATATAGAGAGAGAGAGAGTAAGAGAGGAGAGAGAGAGCATGGGGGATGGGGTGAGAGTGAGAGTGAAAGAGATGATGTGAGAGTGAGAGTGAGTGTGTGTTGTCTGTTTGGTGTAGTGAAGAAGAGAGAGATGAGAAGAGAGAGAGAGTAGGCTTAGAGAGAGAGATGTAAGAGAGAGGAGGAGAGAAGAGAGAAGAGAGATATGCAGGCAGAGAGTAAAGTAGGTACTGAGCAAGAGAGAGAGAATAAGAATCTAGTATTATTTGATAAATAAGGGACAGAAATAAAGCAATGCAAAAGAAGGAGTAATTATATACAAAACCAATTTAGATGTATAAAGAGAGCGGACTAAGACAAAAACTAAAAAACATAAAATACGAAAAAACACTAATACTCAAGATAACCAAGCAAATATAATCAGATCTCCCAACCAAACACATATACGATAGGGCCGTAAAACATAAATAGCCAAAGTGAGTCAAAATAAACAAATAACTATCGAAACCCTCTGATAATGTACCAATCACCATTAACACACTCAAATCTACATAAAACTAAGAGATACTCGACCTGTCCCGCCCTAATAAACGCTTAACATTTTCCCTTCGTCTTATTCGTGATTACTTTCACATCGGCACCACTCGACCGTACTCGCGTTCCACGATAGTGTCAGCGTACACGTGTCACGTCTACCGTCTACAGTGAATTTCCCACATTCCCTTATGTGAGGACAGGTCCGAAGGTCCCGGGGGGGATCACAGACTCCAGGTGGCGGCTGTCGAGAGGGGCCGCGACGAGGGCGCGCAACCTGTGGCCTCTGGATGGCACTCCTTCCATCGAAATTCTAGTCGCCTGGAGGGGGTGGGGGAGGGGGAGGGAGGAGGGATGGAAATAGAAGGAGGAAGGATAGAGGTGGAGGAAGGAGGGATGGAGGTAGAGGAAGGAGGGAGGGAGATAGAGGGAGGAGGGATGGAGGGAGAGGGAAGTTGGTGGGGGGGGAAGGGTGTCATATGACCCCTCCACTCCCTCCCACCCCTGCCCACCTACCCCCCCTTCTCTACGCTGAGTTCATTTCCGCCAACACCTTTCTTGATTAATAGTCTGTGCAGGTATGGCTTTGTTATATGTCCGTGTAGGTAATTAATGTATATGTATATATGCTCATGCATTATGTATAGGTAAGGAGCCGTGTATATTACATGGAAGGGTTTTGAATGTACTCTGGGATGTATGTACTTGTGCTTGTACTACGTGTGTGTGTTTGTGTGTGTGTGTGTGTGTGTGAGTGTGT
>NW_028234409.1:25424554-25426048 GCF_977035675.1 Penaeus japonicus | reverse complement strand
ATTACTGCACAGATTTCAATGCATATATCTTTTTGAGACGAAATACAACAACAACAAAAAAAAAGAAATCCAAGATAAGCAACGATTTAACGATTCTATAATTTGGATAATTTTACGATTTCATAATGCAAAGCCAGGGATAAAAAGGTGGTGTGAAAATTCACTCATTCCCTGTTTTTGCTTTTGGTATTCCGCAGTGTTTAGTTAAGGCCTTTGCTGTTTATGTTTGTTTTTGTTATTTTGTGTATGTGTGTGTTGTGTATGAACAAGAGGAATAGAGGGGGGGGGGAGGCAAATTAGAGAGAGAGAGAGAGAGAGAGAGAGAGAGAGAGAGAGAGAGAGAGAGAGAGAGAGAGAGAGAGAGAGAGAGAGAGAGAGAGAGAGAGAGAGAGAGAGAGAGAGAGAGAAAGAGAGCAAAGAGAAAAAAAAGAAAAAACAGAAACTAAAGTGAAAAAGAAAATAAGAAAAAATAGAGACAAAAAGAGAAAGAGAACAAAAAATAACAATAACAAAAAACAAAGACAGAAGAAAAGGAAATCACACTTACCTCCACACACACACACACACACACACACACACGAACAAAACCAAGCAAACAAACAAAGCACAAAAACAAAATCAACAACAACAACAACGAACAAAGACCCCACTACCAAACATACGTACCTGCATCGAATGGCGTGTGGGCATGTACTGTATATATAACTGTACATATATATGTCTGCATGTATCCACGTCTGCCCGCCCGCCCGCACGCCCACCCGCCCGCCCGCATGTATCTGTCTGTCGGCTGCGTACGTAGATAGAAAAGAGGGGAAAAAAGTTTTAATGGGGTACGGAGGGTCGCATGGAAGGAAAAGGCGAGGGAGACAAGGAGTGGGACGTGTGACTTCACGCTTGAGGGGAAATGGTCCTAACTTCACGGCTTCGACAGCAGGAAGGGATTGGGGTGAGGGGAGGAGGGGAAGGAGGGGGAGGAGGGAGGGGAGGGAGGGGAAGGAGGGAGGGGAGGAGGGTGTTAGAGGAGGAGGGGGAAGGAGGGGGAGGAGGGAGGGGGAGGAGGGAGGGGAGGAGGGAGGGGAGGAGGGGTTAGAGGAGGAGGGGGAAGGAGGGGGAGGAGGGAGGGGAGGGAGGGAGGGGAGGAGGGAGGGGAGGAGGGGAAGAGGGGAGGGGTATAAGGAGGGAGGGGGAGGGGAGGAGGAGGTGGAGGAGGGAGGGAGAGGTTGGGTTAGAGAGGAGGAGGGGGAAAGGAGGGGGGGAGGAGNGGGATGGGTGGTAAGGAGGAGGGAAGGGTGTGAGGGGAAGTTTGATGAATTTTTCTTTTTTTATCAAAATGATATATACTGAAGGTTTACTGGGTATGTTTGAGTGGATGAGGGAGGGAGGGAGGGAGGCACAGAGAGAGAGCGAGAGCGAGCAACGGAAGCGCAGAGGAGAGAGAGAGAAGAGCAAGCGACGAGAGAAAGAAGAGAGTAGGAGAGCGAGAGAGAGAGG
>NW_028234409.1:25393930-25397360 GCF_977035675.1 Penaeus japonicus | reverse complement strand
AGTCGGAGTTATCTTGGAAGGTGTTGGGGAGGCATGTGTGTGTGTGTGTTTTCTAGGCGTTCTCTCTATTTATCTATCTATCTATCTATCTTTTGATCTCTCGCTCTCACTCCCTCCCTCTCTATCTCTCCCCCCTCTCTATCTCTCTCTCTCTTTATTATTATTTTTATTTTTTTATCTCTCTCTCTATCTATCTATCCCTTTATTTAATTATTTCTCTCTCTTTCTTTCTTTCTCTCTCTCTCTCTCTCTCTCTCTCTCTCTCTCTCTCTCTCTCTCTCTCTCTCTCTCTCTCTCTCTCTCTCTCTCTTCCTCCCTCTCTCTTTCGCTTTCCCTCTCATTGTCCACTACCTAGAGACAAGGATTTTTTTTTTTTTTCATGTTCATGTTTGTGTAATGGAATAACATTCTTTTTTGTTGTCGTTGTTGTTTTCCACTGGGCTTATTTGAGAGAACTGAGTGTGCATCGTGTTCAAGAGATATCCATAACGATCGATATTCGGAGAATGAACACGATCTGTCAAGCCCCTTTCGTAGCACGCTCGAGTGGCTCCCGGACGCACGGATCTTGAGCGAGGGTCTTTGATACAAGGCTTTCGCGTAGGTATTATGGTACGGCTCTCGTGCTCCCGATGAGCGGTGCGCACCCGAGGAGCTCTTGTGGCAGAAGCAGTTCGTGGGACGCTCGGTGGGGGGCGGGGGGGGGGGGGGTGGGGGGGGGGGGGGGGGGGGGGGGGGGGGTGGGGGGGGGGGGGGGGGGGGGGGGGGGGGGGCGGCGCGGCGAAGGGGAGGGGGATAGGGGGGAGGGGGAAGGGGGCTAGGAAGGAGAGAGGGAGAATGAGATAAAGTGAGAGAGAGAGAGAGTGAGAGTGAGAATGAGAATGAGGGAAAAGGAGAGAGAGAGAGAGAGAGAGAGAGGCAGTCGTACATAAATGAATAAAGGGAGAGTGATGTGGGAAGACCGAGAGAACCAGACAAGGAGAGATCCAGACAGCGATTACACACGTGCACATAATAAAGACGAAAAGGGTCTTAATGAACACAAATCTAAGCCCTAAAAAGATATTGGCATGAAATTCCGCTGTAATTCGCGAGAGAATAAAGCCATGACGTGTTCTTTTACGACTTAACAACTAGCTAATGCATTTGCTTACCCCCGGTTACCCCCCCGGTTACCCCCCCCCCCCCGGTTACCCCCGCAAGAACACCCACCCAACCTCTCCCGGTACAACTGGTGGATGGTCCATCCAGCCCAGACCCCGCCCACAGGAGCTCTCCCTGCCTGACTCCTCTGTGCCGTATTGAACCTGGAATTGCTCTCAAGTGCAGGCTGGATTATCAGCTGTACAGCGCGGGGGGGGGGGGTTGAAAATGATCATATAATCCCTATAGCAATAATAACGATAGCTAATGTTAATGGTCATGATAATGATAATCGTAGTAGTAGTATAGTTGTAATGATAATAAAAATGATAATAACGATAACGACATTAATATGACAGATACAAACGCATTGATACTGATGCTTAAACTTTTGATGAATATACTCTATTTGCATATCAAATTATTAATTCATAAATCACATTTCCAAGCTAATTAAAATCTTCCTCACAGATCCAACGGGGTCGAATGGAATGAACCCACCTGATGACATCACTCAGCCTGCCACATCAGGTAATTTCTGTTGCATTTTGCTTATTCATTTTTGTTGTATACCAACAGATAGGAATTCTTTATAATTGTTCTGACGCTAATCTCTGTGTGTGTGAATGTATTATCTAACAGCGTTAGTTCTTCATGAGCTATTTTACCAGAAGATTTAGATTTAGATTTAGATCTTTATTTACCACCCTGGCTAACTGCACAGGTATGGGCAAGCTTTGATACACTGATGTAGAGTCATGACATTGTTGCTAACATTGTATTACAAATTAAGGTAATAACATGATTATATTCTATAGTATATCAACTGTGAATAGACATTTGATAAATTGTTGTAATAGGGTATTCACATACCGAATTTCGGATATAGCATAAGTACATCTTGGCGTAGGGATACAGTTGATTTTATGAAACTAATTACGGATAACTCTGCGTACCATCATGCTAGTGGCCTGAAAGGTTGTATCATATATGGCAACTCTGAAATGTAATGTGACAAGTGTTACGTTGAATACTCTTCGTTTGCAAAGTCTGCATTTAGTTTCTTCTACATTGCATTCTGAACTGACCTGCCAATACATTCTGTATCCAAGTCTAATTCTTGCAGTCACAATATCACATTGTCTTGTCCTTGTCTTGTATGAACCATAAATGAATCAGGTCTTTGAGAGTTTGTTAGCTTCATCAAGGCCTCCCTATTGGAGGTTCTTATTATGTGTGAGATCCTAGCAAGAGGTATGCCAAAGTCTATATCCACAATTTGCTTATCACATCCTCCTGCCCTCGCTAAGCGATCAGCATGATCATGTTTATTCGCGATTCCAACATCGCCGATAAGGTATCCACACAAAATGTATAACATGTGCACCCCGTGTCTTTGACGCGATGTACATTTATTCATTATATCATTTACGATATTCCAGCACCTTTATCGATCAAAAGTTGTTCAGAGCCAGGAGAGCACAAAAGACCTCTGCGAGTCGCAGAAAATTACTGCTGTAAGAGCCTTGAGCTATAACAACAAGAAAAGTCTGTGGCTATGAGTATTCCTGCCAACTCAGTTTGCGTAGTGCTCGCCATACAGACTCACTGACCCCTCCTACAATCTTGTGCAGCAAAATATTTGATATTTTATATACAACATAAGGACATCCTGCTCTAACTTCCAGACTGTAGGGATCCATCATTTGTTGCACTCATAGTCCATATATTCAAGTTTTCAAGATGCTCATTAATGGTTGTATCAAGGGTTGTTGCTTTTAGTAGAAAAGGGGGGGGGGGGACTAACCACAGCCGGTGAAACTGTGTCTTTTTTAGGAACAAATTCAGCAATAAAATACGTTCATGATCGACATTTCATTTAACAATACGGCACGGTGGAATAGAACGTCCACATATGGAACCACATTTACAACAAGAACACTCACTTTACATTGGTGTAGTCATGGATTTGTATGTCACTATGCAACCATGATCATTTTGACTGTGACTTCGTATGTTATGCAAAGATAGGATTCACTATCCTTATATTTAAGTTGCCTCTGAACTCTGTATCTATAGAGGGGTTCTTATTAATTGCTTTGACACCAAATATAGTATTAATGTATGATATTCGTTCTTCGTAAATAGATGGCAAGTTGAGTTCCTTTCTCATGTTCACAATCCTCGTTGTTTTGGGGGCACCGAGAATGATCCTCATGGCTGCGTTCTGTACGATTTCTGGACAAGTTAACTCTGATTCTCTATATGATATAAGATGTAAGGCATG
>NW_028234409.1:25353930-25361430 GCF_977035675.1 Penaeus japonicus | reverse complement strand
TGAAGGGTGCGGACTCAAACAAGGCGACTGAACACGGCGATGACAGCAACGACAGAAAAACAAAGGCAGCAGTGCACCAGAGGGAGATCACCTACGTAGAGACCACCGATATGCTCAATTCAAGTGTAAGAAATAGTACAAGAATGATACCCGTAAAATTACAGGACAAATCAGACCAAGGATTAGTGGAGATTCGAGAAAAGGTGGAAGGAAGAGCAGACGATTCCGCGGGTATGCCTCGATCGGAGATGGTCCGGAGACTCCAGGAATTCCTCTTGGCCACAACAGCCAAGGATCTGTCGCTTATGGTCCTGCTGAATGGCCCTCACAACGGGTGAGTAATTCTAATTCTATTCCTCTGTGTAAATCCGTATTCCATAATTTTAAACGACAATAGAGTATTATAGAGAGTCCATCATCAAGCCATAATAAGTCTTATAATCGATTGCAAGTCAGTTCACACGACACGAAACTTACTATTGATTACCGCTCCGCAGCCCAGCGCCGCCCGTCACCTGTGGGAACGTCTCGCCCTTCCCTGTGGTGCTGGAAGGCGACGTCTGGTACATGTGCCAAGTGACCGGGGTTGACCTGATCGCCAAACCCCCGAACAAGATCAGGAAGCGAGAGAGAGACCACAAGAAGCAATCGGAGGTCTTGCGGGAGCTAATAGCGAGAGGCGCTGAGCCGTTGTGTTGTAAACCTTGAAATCTGTTGTATTATGTTATGCTTCTGCTGTTGTTGATCTGTTGGTTATTAAGTGATGTGATATGCAGGTGATATAGAGTGATAATGAGGTTTCTGAAAAAAAATGGAACTTTAGTATGGCTCTGTGGAGTGTCTGCGTTCTGCCAGGCTAAAGTTCCTGAAGTTCATTATCAAGCCATAATTTTATATTAGTATATTTCGTACTATTTTTATATGTTTCATTCAAGTGCCATCGATTTCTCGTCTTGCTAGTATAATGCACAAGAGCGCTCAAAAAGCCCTGGGGGTATTATTGCTCACTAAGAATTGATCGAGAGAAGAATCAACGTTGCAAGGTGTAGTGTAGTTGCCAGGTTTCTTTTTGTGCCAAAAAAGCTAGCCCATTTCACTAGCCACCATTTTGTTTTGTGCGTGTGTAAGAGTGAGTGTGTAAGAGAGAGAGAGAGTAAATGAGTGAGTGTGTAAGAGAGTGTGTGAATGAGTGAGTGAGTGTGCAAGAACGAGAGTGAGTGAATGGGTGAGTGAGTGTGTAAGAGAGAGAGAGAGTGAGTGAGTGAGTGTGGAAGAGAGATAGTGAGTGAATGAGTGAGTGAGTCAGTAAGAGAGAGAGAGAGAGAGTGAGAGTGAGTGAGTGAGTGAGTGAGAGTGAGAGAGAGTGTGTGTGTGTGTGTGAGTGTGAGAGTGAGAGTGAGAGTGTTTGTGTGTGTGTGTGAGTGTGAGTGTTCCTACGCACGTACATCATACTAGTCACGTACAAGTAAAAAAACGGACGTTTTGTGTCTAGTCAAAGTGACATTACATCTGGCCCTGCGGAGCCATATCCGTATAGTATCCCTTAATCACCAGGCATATACTAGAACATCACCAAGATTCTGGAAGCTCTTGTACACGACCTAAGAAGACGAGAAACTTAACTCTTTTGTACCGAAATGACCGATCTCCGATGAAAATCACTGCCACTGTCTTAGACAGCGAGTGTCTGCTCTGCATTGCACTCCTGTCTTGCGATTGGCTTTGCCATCCGAATGAGTTCCCTCACACATGTAAATGTTACTTCATTTCCCGCTTAGGAATTTAAAAAAAAAAGAATCAGATGCTGTATGTGTTAAAGTAGCGCAAAGGTAAATTGTAAATTTTCCCATCGGTCTGTGATCTCACACTGACAGAGATCCTCCCTGCTTCGCCATAAGCTTCAGCGACTGCTTATTGCTACTCCCATGTCGGGCAGTGGACGACCTCCCTGGCCTGAGGGAGACACCGAATGCCTTCGAATCCCTTGGTGATCTGCTGGTTTGACCGCAGACGTCTCTACAAGTGCCGCGCTTGACGCAAACGTAGTTAGCTACATACTATAGCGACATTGTAGGTCATCGAGTCTACATGTATGGAATGTTTTATTGTAAATTTGCACTAAGGATTGGTAGATGACAGACGAAGATGAGAGATTTATTTTTTATAACTAATGTACTTTGTTTTGCCATGAAAGCAGTCCTTTGTATGTAAAGGTTGAACGAAAAGTCAGGTGTACCTTCAGTGTCCCTCTGAGCTCAGACCGAAACAACTGTGCGTTTTCTGTTGCATTTTAGACTTTTTTTCGACAATTTTTTAGTATATGTAACGATAGCTTCAGTGCAAGACATTGTTAAGAAAAGAAGTGAAACCGATTGCCTGGTGCAATTGCTTGAGTGCATTGATTGTGCTTTCTGCATCGTCACATCCCGAATTATATATATATATATATATATATATATATATATATATATATATATATATATATATATATATATATTATAGCCTTCTTGTTTTAAAATATCACGATTAGAGTCTGGTTTTCAAATAAGCGTAGGAAAAGATACAAGTGCTTGCAAACAGACAGACATTTAAAGAAAAAACAAGCGCACACCTATTATTTCATAGCCTCATATCTCTGCCTCGTGCCTCTGCCTCTCTCTCTCTCTATCTCTCCCTCTCCCTCTCTCTCCCTCTCTCTATGTATTTGATTTTCCTTTCTTCTTCTGCCTCCCTCACTTGCAATTCCACTCACATCGTGCCGTTCTTCCATGCTAAAAGCTTCCTCTCTTCCAGCGCGGTTAAGATGATCCATTCTTGGCTGTGAGAACTGTGCCGCGGAAGAGGGTGCCACCGCGTCGAGGCCACGTCCTTTTATCCTTCTATCCTACCTTATTTTTGCCCGGCCCTGGTATGCCACTGCAAAATTATATTGCATGCGTTTATGTTATTGCTGTGTTACGTCCCCACGAGGAGATTATATACCTGTTGAACGGAGATGGTATCCAATTGTACTGTTCTTGTATTTTATGCGTCACGATGTATTTATACACTATCTTTGACATAGTATGATTAATTCATTACACCTTGTAATAAAAGGGAAAATTGATTGATATTTTCCATACTGGATTCTCAGGAATAATGAGGTTTATATAAAGTACATTCCAGTGGATAAGATATTGGTATCAACATTCAATATTCGGTCAGTGCATACAGGTCTCAACAATAAATTTAAAGTCGATATTACCAAATACTGAAAACGCATTTTTACGTCCCTCTAATACCGTTATCATCTCTTTAAACAGCGTTTATTTGAAGCATTGCAAAAATCCCATTTGTGCATTGTTAATTTAACATTGTTCTTGTTAATAGCTCTCGTCATCTGTGAATGTGACTATTTATGTAAGAGTTGGAACTCTTAACACATTCATTACTTTATGATAAAATAAAGTCAATAAATGCTGTTTAACAGGGTTAACGATTTATATATGTATTGGTTTAATGTTCAGAATCTGTTTTTATTTCATAATCAGTGTCAATTATCTAATACAGATTCCACATTTTTTTTCTTATGTTGCATCATCATTCAGGTCATTAGCGGTAAATAAATTTCTAGAGATTTTAAAATGGAAAACGGAGCAAATGTTTTCTCCAAATATATACTGTATGGTTTATATATTGATAAAGCCCTGTTACTTGTACAAGCCAATTAAATTTATTGAATCCCAAATACTCATTAAAAATACTTAAAGCAACAGATACTCCCCTTTTAATACACACCGAATATTAGACAGTTTTCATATATTTCCTAAACAGTAGGTCTCAAAAAGTGTTTCATGTACATATCTTCTCAAATAAGCCTTTTGTTTCTAATGCAGAAGCTGAAAGTAAGACGAAGAACTTGCATGGTAAATTTCCCATCGACATTTAAATGTGTAAAGTACTGTGTTGGACGAAATTACACGGATCTGTCTGAAGGGTTTCCGTACTGCTGTTAACAGGTCTGGGAGGCAGTTTAAAAGGTGAAGAAGTCCCTGTTACTATATATAAATTTTATTCGCATAAAGCAACTCAAATTATATTAAATAAAATGTAACACGATGTATAAAAACTTTAGAAACAAAATGCGAAATCGCGTAAATAATGGTAAAACCAACAATCTCAACAAACATGCATAATTAATTCAGTATTTTCTGTACCACTCGAAATTTACCTAAATCAAGATCAACACGAAACAAATAATTGCCATGCCTATTAAAAGGTATCACGAATATATATTAATCACAATAAAAAAAAGAGGAAATGAACTGTTGTTAATTACCTTGTGTATTTAACGTGTAAAAAAAATCACTTGAGTTATATCAATACAAATGTTTGCTGCTTACGGTTCCGATGAAATTATAAACTGCATAAAATTAAAACAACTAAAACATTCACAAAATCACACCAAAAAATATCTATCTTACATACTACAAGCGTATTCAAAGACACGCGGAGACATACGGAGACACATACTCGCACATAAGCGACATTTCAGCAGAACACATAAATTAACTGAGAACGTAACGTATGAATTCGACTGGGACGTCTATCGGCTGGTATTCTAACTTGGGTAAGTCTTCTACTGATGGAATTTCCGGCGGCGTCAAAGGGCCTTGCTCTGCTCCGTAGGGTGTGGCTGGTGTACTCTCTGTAGTGGTGTTCACGAATGTTGATTCCTTCGTCACTGGTACTTCGGTTGTTGTCTCTTTAGACGTCGATTCCTCAGTGAATGTTGGACTGGTTGCCAGTTCGGGTATCAGTTCCTGAATGACCGCTGCTTCGGTTGCCAACTCGGCCGTCTGTTCCTCTGTGACTGTTGCTTCGGTTGTGAACTCACCGGTAACTGTAACTGATTCCCCAGTAGCTGTGGCTTCGGTAACTGTTACTGATTCCCCAGTAACTGTGGCTTCGGTAACTGTTACTGATTCCCCAGTAACTGTGGCTTCGGTAACTGTTACTGATTCCCCAGTAACTGTGGCTTCGGTAACCGTCCCATTGGTAGTGGATTCATCAGCTATAGTTACTTCTGTTAATATCTCTATGGTTCCTGTTCCTTCAGTCATTTCCTCTGTTATCGAGTCCTCAGTCACTGTTATTTCAGTAGTCATTCTTGTAGAAGATTCTTTACTTACAAAGTCATCAGATCCCGTTTCTTCAGTTGATGATACAGTTGTTGATTGTGCTTCCTCAGTTAATTCCTCAGATGTGTTCACCATCGTCTCAGTCTGAGCCATCGAAATGTCACTTGGTAGTACAGTATATGTCGTCTCTGTACTTATTTCAACTGACGCACTGGTCTCCTCTTCAGTCACATATGTTGGGTCTTCAGTTGTAATAAGACTACTTGCTTCCGTGTTCACAGCTAGGGAAGGATATGGTGTCTCATCAGTGACTGACGGAGGAAACTTTTCAGTCGTGACTGAGAGAGGCGATTCCGACGTATCGTCACTATCAGTTATATATTGAGTAAGTTCTGTTGTGAAGTCTAACATCTGACCAGCAGTCACCGTAGGAGGAGGAGGAGGAGTAGGAGTAAGAGTTTCTTCAGTCTGTAACTCAGAAGTACTTGAGGTCTCACCCTCTGTCACAGGTTCTGCTGTCACTGCTACTGTAACTGGCTTTTCGACCGCTACTGTCCCTGTCGACGGCCTATCAGTCATGGGAAACCATGGATTACCTGTTATATTTAAGAAACTGCTTAGTACAGCACCTGTGTCACTGAAGTTCAAGTACTCTGATGGAGGGAGCTGGTCTTCAGGAGGGATCAATGGGTTCTCTGTGGACTCATCCATAGCCACAGCTGTGATTAGTGGATCCATTCCAGATGTCACATTTGATACAGTCGTAATTTCAACTCCAGTTATTACGGATGTTGTCCCTGCTTCCTGTGGAGGCATTTCAGATGTTGCTTCTTTCTCATGCCCAACTGTTGTCTGCACTGTAGTATCAGAAATAATTGTGCTGGCATTATTATCCGAGGCTTCGAGGACTTTGTCAAAGAACCTCTGGATTTCTCTAACCTTGCTCTCATCAAGCATAGCTAGAGGGGTAGCTGTGGTGTTGCCAGTCGCCCATTGGAACACAGCACCAATTTTGCCATCGGCATTGTCCAGAACCTGTAATCGAAATTTCTTAATTAGTGGTGTTCAGATGACTTCAATAATACTCATACACCCACTACAACATCCATACTATTCCTACAACACCTACTATTCTTACAAGCAGACCTACTACTCCTACTCCTACTCCCGCTAGACCTACTACTCCTACTCCTACTCCTATTCCCGCTAGACCTACTACTACTACTCCTACTCCCGCTAGACCTACTCCTGCCAGACCAACTACTCCTATACCTACTCCCTTCTCTTTCAACCTCCCCGTACCTTCGCAATGTCTACGCTGACCGTTTCCGCGGCCACAATCATTCTCGCGAGGCGTCCGTCCTTGATTGCTCGCATGACGTCCGTGTCGTGGCAGTAGAGCGCAGTAGACACGAGCAAGCAGGCGATGGGCGAGACGGTGATGTTCTCATTACGCTTCATTTCCCTGACGAATGCCCGAGGGAGGAAGGAGGGGGGCTTCTTGTAGTCGTCCAGCTCCCAGCTGATGGCCTCCGTTGCGTCACACGTCGCCTCGGCCATTGCACGTTTTAATAAGAATTTTATCACTCTGACTTTAAGGGAGTCTTCGGCTTCTTGTGACAGATCGGTGGGCGGCTTCTCCTGGCTTGGAGGCTTAATGTCGCTAGGACCACCAGAGGAACCCATTCCTGAAGTTTCATCGGCTGTGCTACTTGCGCCAAAGATCGCCTGAATTATCATTCTTGCTTCTTTCATGTATTTTACTTTCTCATTCATGATCTCTTTTACTTCCTGGAAAATTTCAAGTCTGCCTGATGGCTCCACCTTGGACAGAATAAGTGCTAAAATCCTTACGGTTGACATTGCCTCCGCTGGCATATTCTGAATCTGCCTTTTTACAGTTCTTGACCCATTCGCCGGTGAATGAATATCGTACATGTTACCTACGTTTAAAATCAACCTACGCACTTCAGTCTGGAACCAGAGATCAATGTCACTGACATAAGCAGATGGGTCATGCAGCGCCTTGTCTTTGAGGTTTTCTTCATCGGAAGCACAAAGGCATCCGCTTGGCACCTTGAAGTTGACAATGCGTAAGAGATTTGCATTGCCATGATCCTTAGCATATACCTCCCAGTTTCTCCATTTCTGTCAACAAAAGAAGGATGGCTATATCAAGTTTCGATGAAAATATGATTATTTTTTCAGTAAGACATTTAAAGATTCATCAAATACAAAGTTTGAACATGAGAAACGTAAGCCATAAGATTCTTTATAACAATTAATTCTCCTTTCATATTAGACCAAATACCACCAGCGGTCAATAGCCAAGCAATGCTGAAATAAGTGTAGAAATACATGTTTTACCTGCGAGCACCTG
>NW_028234409.1:25333930-25338930 GCF_977035675.1 Penaeus japonicus | reverse complement strand
AAGACTTTGTTTATCATTAATTCTCCAATCAAAATCAAGCCTAAGATTTTTTTTTTATATACATCTTTTGAAGACAGTAAACAAGCTAGCCATCGAAGGTCATTGCATAAGTGAATATGTGTGTGTGTGCGTGAGAGTGTTATGAATAAATGATTTGCTGTGGGAGAGGAACAACTGGTCGTGGGCGCGGCGAAGAAAGACAAATGATCTTGCCAAACATTCGGTATTCGAGTTCGGTTCATGGAGGGCGCGACTCTCGCTCCCTCTTGAAACTCAGGTAGGTGGATACAACGTCCTAAGCGAATTGTGTATCCAGCAGCAGTTCTAATACCCCATAAAAAACAAAATTAGTCCCTATAGGACGAACAGAATCATCAATGAAATCACATGGTGTGTGTGTATATATACATGTATGTATATATATATATATATATATATATATATATATATATATATATATATATATATATATATATATATACATATATGTTGAGTTTGTGTGTGTGTATGTGTGTGTGTGTTTTTATATATATATATATATATATATATATATATATATATATATATATATATATATGTGTGTGTGTGTGTGTGTGTGTGTATACATATATATCTATATATATGTGTGTGTATATATATCTATATATATATATATATATATATATATATATATATCACTAACTGTGTTGATCATGTCTGATTTTTATAACTGAATTACTCTCAAATTGTATTAATAGAAAGTGTTCACATCTAAAAACACTATCATGTACCATTATGCTTTTGTTTGTCTCTTTCTCTCTTACACTTTCTATACTGGATTCTGTATCACGTGTAGATCATATATGAAATAGATGAAATACAATCATAATCTGATCCATGCAGAATGAACTGGACATGGAGACCTCGCATGCAACGTCGCCGTGGGATGGCCAGGAACATGTGGGAAATCTTGGTGACGGGGATTGCAGCAGCGCTCTTTGTGTGGCAAGTCGAACTGAACGTCGAAGTCTTTCTCGGTCGTCCTACTGTCTTCACCGTCACGATCGACCCTGACCCGAACTTCCGGCTTCCACCTCTCACCATATGCCCCCATCCTGTCTTCGAGCCCGCGAAACTCAGACGTCTTGGAGTGAACGTGTCCGGCAACTACGTGCGGGTCGAGGAGGCTCTTCTACACCTTTCTGGACTGAACGGGAGCCTATCGACAGCGCAGCTTTGGCGAGAGGCTCAGTGGAGACTCGGCCAGATAGTCAAAATGGTGATGTTTAAAAATATTTCCGTGATTTACAAAAGGGACGCGACTGAGGCTCCCCACTGGCGAAGGTCGTACTCTCCTCTGGGCCCGTGTTTCACCTTCGTTCCTCCGGCCGGGGAAACTAATGTGAAGATTGCCATACACAGCATACCTTATGTCGAGCCCTGCGTATGGGTTGACGGCGAGGAGCAATTAGTCAAATACAATGGCTTATCTTCTCAATGCGATAATGTTGAGAAAAAATGTAATTCAACCTGTGGCTTCGAAAATTTTGTGTTACACAGGAGGTCCGCTCTTAAAGCTGCCTTTGTGTACTTCCACGCCACCTCCGATTATGATGCCTTAACGAAAGAAAATGTTCATGAATTTTCTAACCGACTCTTCAAAGGAAACTACATTTTGAAATATCTAGAAAGCATACCAAACCTGAGATGTCAAACCCAACAAATAGAAAGCTTAATGATAAAAGGGGAGTGTGTTCCTTCTACTTATGATCATAGTGAGTGCTACCAAAGGCGCCAGAGATCCAAAGCGCTTCGTAATCTCGGTTGCCTCCCAGCATTACCCTCAACCTTTCAAGACTCCATAAGCAAAACATGCAGCTCCCCGAGTCTCATTCAAGAACTGTTTGAGCTCGATAAACAACTAGAGCGCTGTCCTCACAGTTGTTTTCAAAGGAGGTGGAAGCACGTCATATCCGAGGCCTGGGGCCCGGAATTCATGGTTGTTTTAGAAGCATCGACGACAGATTTGAGACAAGAAAAGGAGCTGGAGACATATCCACTGGCTCAGCTCTTTTCTGACATTGGTGGCAGCTTGGGATTATTCCTTGGCGTATCGATATTTTACGTATGGGGTTTCGGTGTTCAAATTGTGTTTGCCAGACAAAATGGAGATTTAAGCCACGCAGGAAAACTTTTGAAATATGTGGGAATGTTAGCAGCGTGTTTAGCAACGTGTGTCCACTGTCTTCAAGAATTTAAGATATTTATGTCTCAACCTGTGTTGACGTCGGTGTCCTTGAGAGTGCCCTCAGACGAAGCCGAAGACCTTACCATAGCTCTCGCCCGCCGCCTTGCAAGCCGAGCCCTAGACTGCCGCCCACAAGAAGCACCGCTCGCGGACTGCCAGATTCAGTGCCTGTTGGAAGGAGCAACTAAAGAGGTCATGAGTGCTATTCCATTCATTGACGTTGATGATTTGCCGCCTTGCAAGTCTTTAGGTTTCGTGATCCCGTTTCGTGAATACGTTATACCATCGGAGACGCTCATGGTAGCTTCCGATTCAAAGCTTCTACATTCGTGTGCGAAGTCGTGTGAAACACTGCACGGAACCAATAAGTCAAGGAGTTTCCCTAAATGCATACATGTTAACCAACACTACCGTTCTTATGACATTGTTCGTCTGATTTGTAGCCTTGGAGGGATCGTTGGGCTTTACTTGGGGTACTCTGCGTTTCAGGCAGTGGATTTGTGTGGTCCTATATGGTGCGCAGGGCGTGGGTTGAAGTCCTATTCCGTTCACATAAGAAGATTTCTGAAGTTCTGTATTTTCTTATTTGGTCTGGTTGTCGCTTTTCTAAGGAGTTACAGATTCTTCGTGCAGCATCAAGTCTCGACATCCATCATCCCTACTCACAGTGTCCCTCAGGTGGTGACAGTATGCAGATGGCCGCCCATGAGCTTCCTTCGCCTTGCTTCTTACTTGGGTAGTAATATCACACTTGAAAGTATTCTTGAGAAGCCCCTGGAACAACGTCAAGAGTCAGTCCTTCGGCTTCTCGACAGCCTGGAAGGAAATTGGTCGAGCTCCTTGGACGATGTCTGGAGGGCAGCTGCCTGGAACATCACGGACGTAATCGGAGGTTATTCGATACGATTCAGCGAAGGTTATTATTTCGATTCCATATGTGATTCTGATTCCGACTGTGACGACGTGTGGACGCCGGTCGCAATGCCTCTCAACCGATGCTTCTCAATGAACACGACCTTCGAGAACAAGCAATTTTCCGAAATGCTCTTGCAGTTCAGTGACGATTTAGAGAAAAAAGACGTCTACGGCCATAAGCCTCAGGTATTCTTCCTCCTCCACCCTTCGGGCATTCCTCCTTTGTTGACAGACATGGTCGCCAAGCATCCCGCGATGAGTGTAACCGCTTCTGTATTTTCGGCTACGTACGAGCCCCTCGAGAAAAATAGAATGGGGAATCATAACCCGGATTTGAATTACGAGTCTTGCGTGCAGCGATGCGTTGGGGATGGCTTGGGCAACGCATTCAAATGCCGTCTTCCTTACATGGACTGGCGACCCAACCTGCCACTCTGCAACCAAACGCAATATTCTTCCATCCCTCGTCACTTCAAAGGCCTGGAGAACATCGGCGAGAGGCTACAGGACCTCAAGAGCAACGCAGAAGCACCACAAGCTCTCCTCAGCCTCGAGGATGAGTGTTTCATCTCCTGCCGTCATCTTCGTAAGACATTCTACACCCTGAAAACGGATCGGTTGCCCTCCCTCTACCCGAGCCTCACCGTGCGTCCCCAAGCAGAGACGCTGCGGACAAGGGAGACAGACACGTACACATTCGCTCAGTTCATCAGTGACTTAGGAGGCATAGCTGGGGCATCTGTAGGATTCTCGCTTCTCCGTCTCTTGAAGGATCTGTTGCCTAGAACCAAAACCACGTGATTTGTGAGATTGTTGAAAGTGTCATGCTACATCAGCTACACTTCATACAATGTTCTCAAAGTTTTTTTATGAGTGTTTTTAGCTAATATAGAAAAGTAAGTTGTCAAAGCTTCCCCATTCTATAGAGGAAACTTTTTTTTGATTCTCGAATTTAATTCATGTGTAATTAAGTATATGTCTATCGTAAAAGATAGCCTACTGTGTTTTTCCATCCTTTCGGGTAGCACACATTGCTATTCAAAACAAAGTAGGTCTTTTAAGTTATAATAATAGCACCACTTATGACTGATGAATCAAAATAAATGGATACAATTAGTCTGAATAATTAGATACTCGAGTGATGTTAACAGATAAATAATGGTAGACAAGTTTTCTTTCGTTTGTGGTTATACTGTGTGTGTTAAGGTTAAGAAACAGATATTCGTCATTTAAACATTCATTAAAAATATACAAAAAGTAGAGTGCAGTTTGTTTTATTTACTTTGTAAATGCACATTTAGATTATTCACATTCTGTAGATGTCGGGCTCTGAAAGTAATGACATACTATAAACAAAAAAGTCGAAGAGGATGAGTATTTCAAAAGCATGGTATGCATTATATATAATATATAATATATATATAATATATTATATATATATATATATATATATATATATATATATATGTAGATATGTATGTATATTTATATGTATATGTATATATATACATATATATATATATATATTTATATGTACATATAGATACATAGATATACATGTATCTATATATATATATATATATATATATATATATATATATATATATATATGTGTGTGTGTGTGTGTGTGTGTGTGTGTGTGTGTGTTATATATACATATATATATATATACATATATATATATATATATATATATGTGTGTGTGTGTGTGGGTGTGGGTGTGGGTGTGGGTGTGGGTGTGGGTGTGTATACACACAAACACACGATATGAAATCCCAATATTGTTAAGAAATATGGGAAAGCAGGTTGTTGACGCCATTAATAGAATAGAGGAAATTGCATGTTCTCATTTCTAGCC
>NW_028234409.1:25321430-25326430 GCF_977035675.1 Penaeus japonicus | reverse complement strand
AAGATGGTAATAATAATAACAGCCATGATAATAACTAATGATAATAATGATAAAGATAATGAGGATAACAGTAATAACAATAATGATAATGAAAAAGATCATAATAATACTATTACTACTGCTGCTAATGATAATGATAATAATAATGATGATGATAAAATAATAACAATAATGATAATAACAATGATAATAATTATAGTAATAAAAATAAAACAATAATAAAGATAATAACAACAATAATAATAATCAAATAATAATAAAAATAGCCATAGTAATAATGATAATGATAATAGTCACATCAATAAAGTTAAGAATAACAATAACACTATCAATCATGATGGTAACGTATCGTATTTTCTCTGGCCGCAAAAAAAAGAGGAATGAGTAATAGCCATCAAGTAAACAACAGGTTTTATTACAATTCAATAACAGGTACGGATAAGGGAGAGCCAAGGTACCAGGTACCAACCAGGTACCAAAAGGACCTGAGTCTTGGCTTGAGATTCGGGTTGGGCGTGGTACTCCTCAGAGGTGAGGTATCGATGGTATGGGTAGGCGCGCTGGGGACGTGGGGACGTGATGCTATACCCACGCCTGGAGCAACATCCACCCATATGTAACAACAACAACAACAAATAACCCAGAATAATAATAAGGCAGCTGTGTCTTAAAAAGCGTTGCACTTTTGTTTTCTCTTCTGTCCGTCTCACCACGAAGGGAATGGATGTGGATGAGCTTTTCGGTGTCCTTGCTTCACCTCTTTGGGATCGGATTACCTGTGGCATTGGGAGAGTCTTAGTCAAGTGGTTAAGGGGATTCTTTGGTTAATCTTGAAATCGAAAGATGGCGTCGGCCGTGGATGGTGTGCGTGAGTGAGAAGGGGGGGAGGGGGGTATGTCGATACAATAATGGGAGTAGAATAGAGTCGTTCTGACTGTTACTGTTCATCTTTTTCTTATCTTATTCTTACTCTTCCTCCTTGATTTTCTTTTTTTTTTTTTTTTTTTTGCTTTCTTCCCATTTTCCTTTGTTTCTTTTTCTTGTTCCTTCTCCTTCTCTTTTGTTTCCTTCTCCTATTCCTTCTTCTCCTCCTCCTCCTCCTCCTCCTCCTCCTCCTTCTCCTCCTCCTCCTTAAAGATTAGGAGCGGGCTGCCTCTCCTTCAAGCTGCCGCGGAAGGTATCGTCCTCAATGCCGTCGCCGATGATCTCGAGCTGCGTGATGTCGTAGTCCTGGACCCCGTCGGACACGCGCCTGCGCACCTGGCCCTCGTCCGCCCCCGGCAGGAGTCCGAACAGCTCCTCGTCCACGTGCCAGTTGTGTTGTCTGCGGGGAGAGGAAGGAGGTACTTGCTTTACTCTTCAAATTGAGGCAATTGCTACAATATGCTTATTGAAATCTATTGATTTGTATGGCAATTTCCGTTTTATTGTTGACTTTCCTGGTGTTCATATTGGTTTATTATTCACTATCGTTGTTTTTTCTTTCATGTTAAAAACAACAGTGGTGATAATTAGTGTCAAAAATAGTTGTTTAAAAGATTTATTATAATCATATGACATATTGTAAGCTATATACAAAAGCTAAAGCCCGTGAGTAAAAAACTGAATCTTGAAGCGGAAATTCGGATCAAACCAAATAGAGGTGACTCAACATATATAGTATATAGAGTGAGTCAGAGCAAGATGAGTCAAGCTTGAACTTAGTAACAACGGCTCTATTATGAAAGTGACTCAGTGAATGGCTGGTCGTAATGGAAATTAAAAAGAATCCGAAAAGCTTGTGTTGATCTATGTAACATACATATCTTTAAAAAATGCAAATATGCTTATCGTATATCGAATTTATTAGAATTTCGCTTTTATAGATCTATGAATAAATAAAGTTCACCTATATGCCATTACTCACATATTACTCATCCCCAATTCAAGGCGTATGAGTCAGGAAAGGTTAAGCATAAGTAACAAATAACCTGAATTAATGACAAATGTGTTGTAGATGACACATTGGTAAAACTAAAAATGAAATAAATGCATACGATTAATTGTGAAATACAATCAGTGGTATTACCTTGCAATTATTGTGGTGTGTGTTTGTTTGTTTGTGTGTGTGTGCATGTGTGTCGGTGCGTGCATTGGTGTGTGCGTGTGTTTACGTGTGAGAGATATATACAAACTCTTAGCAAATAAGACCTTTACAAGGGAGCTAACAGAAAACCACCTATGAGGTGTTGGCTGACTTACCCAGACTTCCGGCAAGTGTCATGACTGATAGTGGAAAGGGCGCCATGTCCTACATCAGCTGTCTCCAAGAGGCGACGTACCTAAAATTATAGGAATTCATAAATAATAATCACAGCACTGGTAATAATGGCAACAATGATAAAGATAATAATAACTACATGAATAACGAAAATAATAACAATAACAAAATTATGATGATAATAATAACATCAAAATAATAACGATAATAGCAATAATAACACTTGAAAATAACACTACTAACAATAATAATGATAATAATAATAATAATAATTATTATTATTATTATTATAATAGAATAGAAAAATAATACTAGGAACATAGACTTTTCTTCGAATCAACACAAAGACAAAACAAAAGAGCTTTAGGCACTTACCCTCCTCACGAACATCTCGTCGACGGTCTGCGTGCGCGAGAGGATGGCGACGGAGCGGCGGTGCAGAAGACCCGCGCGATCGCATTCAAATATAGCCATATAAGTATCGTAATCCGTGTCGAAGATGATGAAGTCAGCCTTGCCGGTTATAGCTGCTGAGTAGGAAAAAAAATGGTCGGGTTATCTCACGTTATGGAGGCTGGGACGATGGCTGACTGTATTCTTATTGTTCGATCAGAAGGATCATTTGATAAGAGGAGGGGGCGGGGTTAGGTGCTCATGATGGTTTGAGTAGATTTAAGTTATAGATTGTAGCAGAAGTGATCAGTCACCACATTAACTGTCACATTTACTATCGGTTATGTCTGCATTTGTATATATCGTTCTAATATGATATATAACTGTGTATATATATTCACTTATCTACTAATCTATCCATATTTATACTTATACTTATATCTCTATAAATACATCTACCTTTATCTAAATATCTGTCTGTATCTACGCATGCACCTCTATCTACATGGCAGTCTACATACACCTTCGCCACCCTCATCCTTTTAATTCCGCCTCGAAAGCAAAGCACCTACACGTGGGCCAGCGGATGCGCATTTTCGACGGCACTTCTGGGTTGGGGATGTCGATCTTGGCGGTGATCGCGTGGGTGTGATCGACGCCGAAGGTATCCAGCACGGACAGCTGTCGGGTCTCCGTCACCAGCAGCGTGTCGGGCAGCTCTCCGCGAGTCAGGTTCCACATCAGGCAGGTGTTGTCGGTGTCGAACTTGTGAACCACGTACCACGCGCCCAGGACCTGCGGGACGCCAGCCAGGGTAAGTCACACGGGAATCCTTATCGCCAAGTGATACGGACGTGGCGGTCGGTCATTCGCTGTCAGCGGCGCGACCGGCGTGGGTGATATAGTGTTGATGTATGACTGTCATTTTGTCAGTGTGAAAGGGTTGACAGCGCTGAGTTTTTTGTTGATTTTTTTTTTGTGTGTGTGTGTCGTAAGTTTTACCATAATCAAGATTTTGATGTGTGTCAGTGAATTTAATTTTGTGGATAGGCTGACGGAGATGAGTTTTATCTTTTCAAAAAAAAATCATGTGTGAATATAAAAGTGATATCATAAATGTATCACGGTTGTGAGAATGAATTTTGTTTCTAAAAACGTTCCATACTTGACAGAGCCTTTACATGTCATTATGTGGATATATGAGCGTGACAATTCAAATACATTGTTTCGGAAATTTATCTTTTGGATTTTACTTATGAACTTTTGTGGACGCAATACTGACAACTAGGCTTCGTGTCATGAATGATTCATCTATACAGAAAATGCATGATGCAGAGGAGGTTTTATCATGCATACAGCCATATGGCCTTGGCAAGCCGATACGCTGTCAGCTTTTATTAGCATGAAAAGAAGGATATACGTGTGTGTGTGTGTGTGTGTGTGTGTGTGTGTGTGTGTGCGTGTGTGTGCGTGGAAAAAAAACATCACAGTATAAGCACGCATGCAATATTTCTTGAGCAAAAGACTATGTTTTGTTCTGATCATACCAAAATAGAATCCACATCAAATAACAAGCCTTATTCAAAATGCGCCATTACCATACCTTGTCGAGGGAGAGGTTGGGGAAGGGCTGCACGTTGGGGCAGGTGCGGCCAAGGTGGAGGGTGTGCGCCCACGCGCCCGCAGCCAGCACGGCCACCGCCACAAACACGGTCCTGAGGGCGAACAGGTATTATCAGTATGGTAATTGTATGAGGAAGATATATCGGAGAAGGAAGGAGATGGCCTGAGGAGGGTGAAAACAACAGAACTGTTTGTTTACTCGCTTAGTAATATTGGTATTATTAAATGTACACACACACACACATACACACACACACACACACACACACATATATATATATATATATATATAATATATATATATATATATATATATATATATATATATATATATATATATATATATATATATATATATATATATATTATATATATATATATATATATATATATTATATATATATATATAATATAAACACACGCAAACACATGCATATAGTTTTTTGTATATGTTTATACATGTACGTGTATATATAGATATATGCATATATATATATATATATATATATATATATATATATATATATGATATGGATATAAAAATATACACATATATATATATATATATATTATATGTATATATATATATATGTGTGTGTGTGTGCGTGCTTGCATGCGCGTGTGTGTTCGTGTGTGTGTGTGCTTGCGTGCTTGCATGCGCGTGTGTGTGTGCGTGCGTGCTTGCATGCGCGTGTGTGTGTTCGTGTGTGTGTGCGTTCGTGAG
>NW_028234409.1:25298930-25303930 GCF_977035675.1 Penaeus japonicus | reverse complement strand
TATCATTATCCTCGTCATAATTATCATTATCCTAATTGTCATTATCATTATAATTATCATCATAGCTATTAAGAGCATTATTAGTATAATTACCATCTGTTTATGTTTCTCATCGCTGCCGTTTTTCTTGTTGGCGGATATACAGCTATTTTCTTATAATAACATTTTCATTATAGATAACATCAGTGATACCATTATCACCATTATCGTTTCTGCTGGCGTTGTCATTATTACTGTAAACCTTTTTGTTCTATTTCTTGCCATGATTCATGATAGTTGAACATATTTAAAGGTCAGCCAAACACCACAAAACTGCGTTATACAATTTCAAATATATAAGGCATTTTTAGCGCATTTGATATAACCTTGAGGATAATGTTGCTTGCAAATCTTATGACTGCAAATACAGCGATAATAACAGTAGCATTTTTACGATACGTAGACGAATGCACTAGAACTCATTTCCTTATATACTTCCTCTTCAAATTTAAATAACCGGAAATTATAGCTACAACTTTAGTAACAACGGTTTGAACATGATCAATTAGATGTTTATATCGTCTCCCAGTGCTTCCTTGTCCTGCTGGGACAAATGACATATTTTTTTGCATCTCCAGGTGTGTGTGTGTGTGTGTGTGTGTGTGTGTGTGTGTGTGTGTGTGTGTGTGTGTGTGTGTGTGTGTGTGTGTGTGTGTGTGTGTGTGTGTGTGTGTGTGTGTGTGTGTGTGTGTGTGTGTGTGTGTGTGTGTGTGTGTGTGTGTGTGTGTGCCTTTCTCTTTTTTGTGTCTGTCTGAATTTTAGCTTGATTTACTAAATCACATGTCATTATTATTGCCAATCCAGTGACACTAGCTTCCATGCCATCGAGTATTCCTTTATTCTCTCAGTACGTTTTGAAACTGAAGGATATTTTCCCCTCGGTTATGAAAATAACTAATTACGGTATTCCCCGCCTTCTTCCTTACGCAGGAATGTGCCGTAAGAGTATACATTTTGCTATTTAAGGTATTAACCCATGAATTGAAGTGTTTACCCTCCAAAAAAGATCTTCCGTTTTCTTTAACATCAACGAAAATGGAGGAAACGTCACCCCTTTCCATCTAAAATATGATAAACTAAATAAATAAGCTGTCGTTAAACCATCTTTTAAATAGTCTTTTAAATTGACTTAATAATGAATGTGTCTAAGCGTCACACATCATGATAAATAAAAATAAACATTGACACAATATTACAGTAATATCGCATATAAGCAGACCTTTCCTTACGATATTAAAATTTCATGATTAAAGAAAAAATAAATAAATAAATAAAAAATATATATAACCATATAATATTTATGTTGACTATCTTAAACATATTGAGTAGTATGTGAAAAAGAGTATATTATGTGAAACACCATCAGTGTCTTATACACAATAGAATTTTACGTAAATTAGTCTTCATCCATACCATTCTACCTTTTCATGTCCCTTCGCGTGTCCACCGCAAACACGGGCGATTCAATGGCGTATGATAAGTTCCAAAACCCTTTTCTTTTCAAATAACGTACAAATGTTACAAGAAAAACTAAAAACAGCGAAAAAGTGTAGATTTTTTTATTGTAATGTGCATCTACTCTGAAAATAATAATACTAATAAATGCATTATTAATGGCTATACCGAAGGTGAGTGAGGTTACTCAAGGAAGTTTTACTCGTCTGTGCCAGGGAGGATGTCAAACAGCTCATCGTCCACGTGCCAGTTGTGCTCTCTGTGGAAAGTGAGATAAAACGATTGTTAATGGACGGGATGGATGCTAGAGGTAATGGTGATGGTGCGAGTGGTGATTAAAGCGGCGAAGAATTATTGATGGTAACTGTAATAATGATGACTAATGCTGTTAGGAAAGTTGATGATGGTAATGAGGACAATAACATTAATGATGGTGGTGGTGATGGTAATGATGATACCACTAGTAATAAAAGCACCCTCAAATGATAAATATAAATAAATATATAGAAATAATTGTAATCAACATCACAGTAATAAAACTAATGGTGATAATATCATGTAAAACATTAATACGAATCAGAACTACAAGTGTTTTCTTAAGTGAACAGAGTAATTATCTGAGCGGAGTAGTTATCCTCTTCTGACTTTTTTTTTTTTTTTTTTCCTTTCGGTGAAGGTAATTTGAGAAGGATGTTATCATCGTCTTCAGGATAGCAATAAGCTCGAACTAATTGGATCTTCTTTGCCTAGTAATTGTTATTGTAAGAGCTTTGTCATCATGTTCAGTTAATGTTAACCAATTCCCAAAGACGAATTCGTTATACTTCTCCAATAACATCACGTATGAAATTAAGGAATAGTAAACATAGTAAAAATAGTAATGTAACATATTCAAGTAACAAGTAAACAAGATCAAACAACGAAAACTAATGCTGAAAAACGCACCGTCACCGACACACACGAAAAAAAAAACAAATGAAAATCGCAAAACAAAAAATCCTTTTGTCTTTACCTCGTCACGCCTTTTTTTTTTTTTTTTTTACTCTTTCTTCCTCTACAGACGCAATAAATTACCCAATCACATCCTTTATCCTTTGCTCCTAACCACAGACCTTGTTAAATCCACAAAGGGAAAACTATCACGCTACGCTAGTCCCTACGGTGTAGTGTTAGGAACAAAAGGTTTGTGGTTTGGATTCCGTTCCGGGTGTGGAAGCTGAGTTATCAATTGGAGAGAGATCTATGCCTAACGAGGTCGTATGTTTTTTGTTGTTGTTATTGTTGCTTTTAGTATTGTGTTTATAGTTTATTTCTGATGGAAGACAAAGAGAACATTCTATACTTAGATATTATTAACGGTTTTAATTTTCTCCTCTTGTAGGCTTAATGATCCTTTTAATATTCTATATCTTATTAAAAATGCATTAAGGTTAATTAAAAAATATATATATGAATATATATATATATTTATATATACATATATATATATGTATATATATATACATACATATATATGTATACATATATATATACATATATATAACAAAAAATAACTAGTAAAATAGAACTTAATGCTTCAAAAACCAAAACAGATATAGACAACAAAACTCCATAGCCTATCAATCTCATCACATTATACATATCCATTTGATCCGTCCCAAAATATCCTTTTCCTTACGGTTTTATCCTCTTTCTCTTTCACTCGTACTTAGCACGTATATTCACTCACTCACCCGATCTCGCGACAGGAGTCATGGCTGATTCCGACGAGAGCGGAATGGTCGACCTTGGCAGTGTCCAAGAGACGGCGAACCTGGAAAAGGAAAAGGAGAGAGAGCTGCAGTGACAAGGTTATCACGTGTCTGGCCGAGATGTGCGGAATTTGCATGCGCTTTTGTATGCATGGCGAGGTTCTGAGGGTCCCGCTGTGCCATTTCGTTCATGCGAGGTCGTAGTCATGGGAGAATGTCTTAAATCGTGCTTTAGTTTGATGGAATGTATGTATGTGTGTATGTATAGAAATATAAATATGAATAAAATATAATATATACTATAATATATAATATAAATATAATATAAATACCATATAATATATAATATATATAATACAAATATGAATATAAAAATAAATACATACACACGAGAGAGAGAGAGAGGGAGGGGGGGTAAAAAGAGATAGTTAGAAATAGAGGGGAAACGAGACACAAAAACTAACCAGCTATAAATAAGAGTGCAAAATCATATCACAAAAAGTATCACATTTCTCAACACCGACTGTAACACCTCGGTGAGCTTTAGGCCTAGACCAAAGACAAAAACTCACCCGTCCGAGGAAAAGCTCATCAATGGTCTTGGTACGCGAGAGGATGGCGACGGAGCGCCGGTGCAGGAGACCCGCGCGGTCGCACTCGAACACAGCCATGTAAGTGTCGTAATCAGTGTCGAAGATGATGAAGTCGGCCTTACCGGTGATAGCTATCGATAAATAGAACGTATCAATCAGACAGCGATCGACGATATCTATCTATCAAAAAAAAAAATATACATGTCCTCCAAATAGAAACCGGCGATAGAACACACACACACACAACCAGATGTACACTTACACGTAGGCCAGCGGATGCGCATCTTTGATGGGACTTCGAGGTTAGGAATGTCGATGACAGCCGAGACGGCGTGAGTGTGGTTCACGTTGAAGACATCCAGAACGGCGAGCTGGCGAGTTTCCTTCAGGACGATGGTGTCAGGCTCCGTGCCACGAGTCATGTTCCACACCAGACATGTGTTATCCACAATGTCAGAGAACATGTGGATCACATACCATTCGCCCAGGATCTACGGGAGGGAGGGGTCAGGGAGGGTGTGTAAACGAACTAGTTTGATCAAAGACTACGGGCGTAAAAGTAATAGTTAAAGTTATACTATTGAGAAATAAGGAAAATGAAGTGCGATATTAATAACGGTGACAAGAATATCCACTGTAATTAAGGTATCTGTCCATCGTTCCTTTATATAATTATTATGTCTCTGTTAGATATGACAGACTTTACCAATTAAAGATAATTGAATAAACAGATTGCGGGACAGACAGACTATCAATGTTTTGGTCATTAAAAAATAACATGGTGTACTCAGATAGTTCAAATATATAGAATACGACAACAGAAAATAAAATAAAAGTAAACAAAATTGATATTCTGAGCGCATTCGTCATGTGGGTCAGCATGTGATTTCTCTGTACACTGCCACTCATGTACGTCAGTCCTTAAAGGTCATTACACTGCATCAGCGAGCACAATAACTCGTCAAACTGAGCCTCATAAAAATCACTCGAGTGACGACCCACACCTGCATCGAATTATTTCTTAGCTATTCTTTTAAAAATAGTCCTTTTATATACAACCCGTTATTTTCTTTGTTAAATTGTACTTAATACTTCAGAAAAAAATTGCTTAAAAAAACAAATTTTAACATCGATTATAATATTAAAGAATGCTTTTTTCAAC
>NW_028234409.1:25286430-25288930 GCF_977035675.1 Penaeus japonicus | reverse complement strand
AGAGAGCAAGTTATTTGAACAGATAAGGTATAACGATAAACTAGAGTTAAAGGAAGGATAATTTAACTATGGAATGAGAATATCCATTTCATTAAATTGCCAGACACAGGAAGTCGATTCATACTCAAAATTTTTTAGACTTTTTTTTTTAAGAATTAAGTCTATGGTAATAGCATGACATAAAGGATGAAAAACGTGAAATTTCGAAAAGGGCATTTATATAATGTCACTGGAAACGACTTAAAAGTAAGAGGAATGCAAGAGATCCTTACAAAGGGCATAGAGTTGTCAGAAATGAGGACTAACATGATAATTTTATGTATTTTTGGAGGGAATGGGGATGTATATGTTACAAAATATGCCCATGTTAAGAATCAATACCTAGACGAAACGTAAAATACTTTAAATCAGTGTCCTTCCCTTTAAAAGTTGGTCTATGTCAGTGCATATTACTAGCATTTTTTCCCATTATACTTCATGGTCTCACCTAAAATCATGGCCCAGACTTTAGGGTATAGAGGGTTTCTGCAGGTGTTTCTACAATTCATCTTTAGTGAATGGTGAGAACTGTTCAGCAGCACTGGTAGCATGGTAGATATTGTTGTGGCTATATTCTGTAAATATAATTAAAATAACATAACCAGGTTACATCAAGCTTCTTCTAAAGTTTAACATTTTCTTGAGTAACATCTGCATACAAAAATTTGATCTGTCTTATTTTCGGATTTCATTATCATCAAGATAAGTCATGAAAGCCATCAAAAATTAATAGAAGTTATTCAATAAAGAAACATAATACTTGCAGCAGTTCCTTCTGCCTTCATCCCTCACTGATAAATATTTGACTGATGCATTTTCGTTATTGGCGAGTTCATACCTGACAACAACAGCAGACTTAACAATAAAGATAGATTGAAAGGAGAATAAGGATAATTGCCCACATGTCAGACGTAATTCCATATCTTCACATCAGGTGCTACAGAGAACACTGCAGATGTGAAGTACACATGCACACATAGAAATCTGTAATACAGTTGATATTATACAATAATGAGTACTCCCAAGGCAGATACAGTTTAGAGAATAAGATTAGAGAATAAGAATAAGATTGTTAAGCAGCCATAATTACACACTAATTACAAAATCTTCATATAGTGCACACTCTAAAAGTATGCTTGATACTACCTTGCATACTACACATTTATTGATTTTTTTGTTGCACTAATATATATACATCAAAGACTCAACACTAGACAATATTTATTTATGTTCACATGTAAGTCCTCATAACAAGAATTTTGGATGTAGATCTGTGTTATATCAAACATCTCCCAAAGTTATAATGTTTTCTTGTTTAAATACCTGCATACTAAAACTTGATCTTATGTAAAGTCAAATTTTGTAATGATTTGAAGTATAAAAGGTTTCCATCATTAATTTATTCTATACACTAAATTCTAGCATGAGTCCAACTGTCAAGACTTTCAATAGAAAGACACCCTTTTCTGTTGGGTGGTCATGTTTTGTAGTAACAGTGAATTACAGAATTCAGCAAGTATCAGTGAAAATACTGTTTATTTTCAGTGGCAATGAAGAAAAAACACAGCAGAGTAGCAGAAAAGTGGGCCTAGTGCTTGTTGGACTGACTGGGGGAGCTGCCATTGGCCTCAGTATTATTGCAGCTCCTTTTGTTGCACCTGCATTGAGGAAGGTATGATTAAGATATAGATTTTTTTATTTTTTATTTCCATCTTTTTTAGGCTTGGCTACTAAGGAGTGGCAGAGTATTATTTATCATGTCTTTTTATAATAATTATTATTAGTATTTGAATTATACATATCAAGTATTATCATCAAGCTAATATCACATGATTATCCTCACCAGATTTGTCTTCCCTACGTCCCAGCTACAACCCACCAAGTCAACAATGTTTTAAGAGCTCTAAAAGGTCGAACTGGAACGCTGGTAGATCTTGGAAGCGGAGATGGTCGTATAGTAAGGATTTTTTTATGGATTTTTATATCTATTTATATGGTAGATCTGATGAGATTTGTGGGGGGTTTTTCCAGTTGACTGAGTTTTACCATGTCTTTATAGATGATCATAAAGGTTATATTCATTTTATGAATCTCTCAATTGTAATGATAACATGAAAGTAAAATGAAATAAGGACACACCTATTAATACATTCGCTTTAATTCCGAATTTAATTTTCATTTGTAAATGGTGATAATCTTAATTTTGATTAGCTGTCCTATTGTATGGCTGTTCTTATGTTACAAAAATGTGTCTGAGAAGAATGTTCATAAATGTGTGTAGTCTGATAGGCTATTCTAACATTTTAGGTTGTCGCAGCAGCAAAATCAGCCAAATTGACTGGTGTTGGTGTAGAACTTAACCCATGGCTGGTGTGGTATTCACGCTGGCTTGCCTGGAAGAAAGGAGTCTCGTCCTCAACTTCCTTCATGACACATGATCTTTGGAAGCTGAACTTGCAGC
>NW_028234409.1:25273930-25276430 GCF_977035675.1 Penaeus japonicus | reverse complement strand
CAATATCCAAAGGATTCAGAAGGAGAGGCCCGCCTGGTTCAACTATGTGCTGTGTGCTATAAAAGGCATTGCAGAAGAGGGAGGCATGGAGGGTCCTCTGACAGGTCTGGACTTGATGGTCAGTGGGAACATCCCCCCCTCGTCAGGCCTCTCCTCATCATCGGCTCTCGTGTGCGCTGTTGCCCTGGCGGTGTCACACGCACATGACTTGCTGTTGGCCAAGGAGGCATTAGCTGAGATATGTGCAAGCTGCGAGCGGCATGTTGGAACTCAGGGAGGAGGAATGGACCAAGCCATATCATTCTTAGGCACTCCAGGTTTGCAGATTTTATTGTGTTCTTTTTATTTCTTCTTTTTCTTTTTTATTCTCTTCTAATGTCTTTCCTTGTGTTTCTGTAAAAATAGCAATGAATGAGACTAGATATTTGTTTATTTATTAAATGAGATATGACAAGATTAGTCTGATATTTGATCTTATTCGTATGCTTTATTCTTAATTCTACAAACTGTGTAGCTATACAATTAAACTGACTTTTATTATGCTTACAACATTTCTAATGCAGGTACTGCCAGGGTCATAGAATTCAACCCATTAAAGTCAACACCAGTGGCATTACCTCCGGGTGCCACTTTTGTTGTAGCTAATTGCCTCGCTCCCATGAACAAGGCTGCCACATCACATTATAACTGCAGGGTCATGGAGTGTCGGCTTGCTTGCCAGATCATGGCAAAGAAAGCTGGTAAGAAATCTGCTTTTCCACTGATAAAAACTTTCTGTTTGTGTTTTCCACTATTCATCTTTTTCTAAGTAGAGTGTTAAATCATTGGAATTAGTAAAGGAAGAAAAAAACAAAAGGGATGTCATTCACTTTTTCAGGTTTAGTATGGAAAGAATACCGTCGACTGGGTGACTTGCAAAAAGTACTGGGAAAATCTCTCCCAGAGATGATGACCCTTGTCTCAGAAACCTTTGAAGCCAGGCCATACAGCAAGGAAGAGATCTGTGAACTGCTCAAGACCACTCCAGCTGCCTTGGACAAAGTAAGATTCTTTGTGCATAGCCAGAAAAATTATTTATTCTTAGTGATCAATGAATTTATGGCATATGAAACACATGACATTCTACATTACATTTCAATCAGTACTCCATAATATTATCATGATGTTAATGTTCTCAGACCACCTTGAGTGAGAACACCAGGCACATCCAGCACTTCAAACTGCATGACCGAGCTCAACATGTCTTTTCTGAGGCTCACCGTGTGTGGGAGTTTAAGAGAATTTGTGAGGAGGAGAGTGAAACAGCTCTCTCAGACTTGGGCAGGTTGATGCAGGATTCACACAGGTCCACAAAACTACTATATGAATGTTCACACCCCAAGCTGGATGCCCTGGTGGAGCTCTCACAGGGAATGTCCCTTGGGGCTCGTCTTACTGGAGCAGGGTAAGTTGAATGCAAGTTCCTCTTGGACTAGCTTTATTTTTTTATTCTTTTCATGTATGCTCTGTCTTTTTCACATCAAAAAAATTTGCTGTAAATAAAATTAATTCTGTGATGTGGGAGACTATTAACCCATTCCCGACGGGGGATTTCTAGCCTAGAATGTCCAAATGCCGGGGCGTTCGAATTATTAGGCCTAAATCAATTGAATGGCTGGCACAATACTGTGCCGCCCGGCAACTGGGCTTTTGAATGCGCGGTACACATGCTGTACCACCCGTCCTGTGTGGGTTAAGTGTCAAGAGATTGTAACGATGGGGCTATTTTGGCTCTAAATAGTCAAAACGCCAGGATGTTTCAAACGCATAAGCTTAATGCCTCGGGATTCCCACCCACACTGGCTGTGGCCAAGCATTACAAAAGAAGAAAAAAGGTGTTAATCTTATACAAAAAATATCCCAAGTTCCTCGTTCTTTCCCACATTTTTCATGAATAAAACTTAAAAAAGATCATGCCCAAATTTTTGCGTAACTCTTTGCTTACTACATATCAGTTTCTGTTCATTTTCTTACTTCTGTAGGTGGGGTGGATGTATGGTTGCCCTTGTGAAGGAGGAAGAGGTAGAGAATTATAAGGCAATGCTGTTGGAAGAGTTTTACAGCCAGGAACCAGCAGCTCAAGAGAGGGACATGGACACCATCCTCTTTAGCTCCCAGCCCGGATCAGGAGCTTGCATCTTTAAGTAAAGGACAGTGACATTGTAACAAGGTTGTGCGGAATATAGCGTTGTTGGGTTGATACATTTCATCAAGTGTTGTTTTACAGAGGCTAGATTTGCAATAATGTGATTCTTCGGTATAGTTTATTTCTTCTCTTGAGATGTGTTTACAATTAGTCTGTGTGTTTGTTTTTCTGATTTATGCTATTGTTAACATTGTGTAACATATATTTTTAAACTACTATGTTTCGGTTGATATTAGCAGTCATATATATATGAGAACTAAAACATTTTTAAAAAGTTATAACTATTGATATTATCTTTGTAAATATCAAACACAT
>NW_028234409.1:25258930-25263930 GCF_977035675.1 Penaeus japonicus | reverse complement strand
GTGTGTGTGTGTGTGTGTGTGTGTGTGTGTGTGTGTGTGTGTGTGTGTGTGTGTGTCCATGTGCGTGTGCGTGTGCGTGTGCGTGTGCGTGTGCGTGTGCGTGTGCGTGTGCGTGTGCGTGTGCGTGTGCGTGTGTGTGTGTGAGTGTGAGTATGTGGGCATATGTGCACGCGTCCATACATGTGAGCATGTGTGTCTATATGTATAGCATTTAGGGATAAGACTCTGACATGAAGAAAAAAAATTCTATGATTTCAGTCATACATGTTACCCAAGAATATTGTCAACTTGGAGATATTAATGGAAACATTCTTTCAATATTTCACAACAAAATCTTTTGGATGTACAACCAAAGTGATTGCTATACTAACAAACCAACAGACACACAAATAAATATACTAACAACAAACGACCAAAGTAATAACAAACCCCCACCAAAAATAAATACATATAAATATTCACTATTGAAAGAGAATCAGTAAAATAATAGAAAATCTAAAATATATGCATGCGCATAAAATTTTAACATGATCAAATTTTATGATGTAGACTGTTAGTAGATGACAAGAAAATATTTAAACTTCTATAAAGGGTAACTCCAGACTTAATAGTCCCATCTAGCTATCTAGCCCAAACTTACTCCTTGTAATCATCTGAAATAGACTATGAACCAGCAATACCAATCTGACCAGTAGTCTTAACATAATCTCCGTTGATAATGTGCCTGCCCCACTAAACTAACAAGTGCTTCGGGCCTTGAGTGCCTGAGGTGTGTAACATCACATAGTGTTTACACCATCACAAGGCCACACTTCCGCAGTGCTGTTCAGCTCGCCTCCATTGTGCTGTGAAGTGCCATTGCAAGTAGCTATATTGTTATCCCTTTCACAAGTTGTTGTGTATAATAATAATGGTGTACACGTGTGTATTGTATGGCTGTAGTAAATCGTCAGTGTGTGATATCAGAACACTACACGAAGATACATCCTGAAAAAGAAGAATGAAAAGTAAAATGAAAATGTCATTGTTACCTGAATTGAAAACTATTGAATCCTGTTGCAGCACTGAAATTAATTCATGGTGAGATAGTGAAGGATAATTCACAGAAGGCAAAAATGAAATGGCGTGGGAATGGACTTAGTCAGGATTGTCAATTAATTGTGAATTCTGGTTGAGCTGCTGTTTGTAGGCCAGGTAGGCTATTTCTAAGGCCTACACATTTAGGCAACCACCTTTGAATGCTAGATGCTGTGTAATGCACTGAAATTCTTCATTTTCTATGGCCCATTCCTGTGTTTCCTGCTGTACAATATTTGTGGATTTACAACATCCATTCTTGAGAAGTTGCCATAATTTCACAGTGGCCACATTCACACCTGGAAATATCACAAGCCTGAGTAAAACGTTTTTTCCAATAATGCAACTGTGAAATCTGTACTCTGCTATGCAATCCTGATGCTACACAATACTATGAACAGAATAACTCATTCATCTGCATATTTTCACTTCCTGTGCTTTCACTTTCCTGATGCACATCCCTACCCTACCTTCCCCTGATCAATATCATTGTTACCTACCAATAGTCAAAATCTTGTAGGCAGCATCATGTTCTCTGCTGGGCTTTCATCTGAGTTGTATTCTGGCTTAAACTCCTCTTGCAGCACAACCCCTTCCTCCACAACATCTCTGTTGTCAATTTCTTCCAAAGAGTGTAATGAACCCGATGAAATATTAACCAATTCGCAATCCATAAGCTTTAGTCTGCTGTTTGGCTGTTCACCTCGTCTGACGTCAAAACATTTCCTAGAAGGACGATTTGTTTCCAGCGCACTCATATGAAAATTGTATTTTTTACCAGGATGTACCAAAATAAATGCATCCATCCTTATGTATGTTGTTATTCAACTATCTACAATTAGGTTAGGGTAAAAGAAAAAAAAAAGAAGAAAAAAAAAGAAAGATGGGTCTAGAGATATCCCTTAAATAAAACTCAATCTCACTGAAATTCACATAATTTAGAATAGGCAAATAAAGACTATAATGATACAACATCATGTACAAATCTGCATACATTAGGGTTACTTACAAGCCTTTGCCTAATAACCTACCACTGTCACATTTCTCCTCCCATTCCTTTTTCATGCTCTCATTCTCGTTCTCTCTCTGTCAGTCAATTAGTCATTAAGTCAAGCCAAACAAATTCTTAATCTGTTAGATAATCAGTCAATACCCTATTTAACTCACTCATGCATTCATGCACCCACTTAACACATTTAACAATAAAGAAAAAGATAACAACAAACACTCCCCTATGGACTGACATAATCATACACTTTCAGAATGTATATAACAAATCAACTATATTTATCATAATTCTTAAAGATCTTTTTTTGTTGTATTTCTTATCCAAAAACAGAAATGAATATCCTATATAATAACATCACAGATACTATGGTTGAAATAGCAACGTAACTCACAAAAATATTACCTTAAAAGCATTTACACATGCCTGATAAAGGCCATATTTGCCTGTGGCTTAAAAAATTATTACTTTGTAAAACAATTCTTGTTACTATATTGTCATTACATCTCAAACATCATCATGGTTTTATAATTTTGTTATTTTTGTTTTTAACAACTTGTACTAAAATAATGGACATTTCAACCAGGAAACTTAATTTCTCTCTTAATTAACATATCAAAGCCTTGTATGTCACCCTTCTCTATAACAATGAATTAACCTCAAGACAATATTTTGCTAACTAGAAAACATGGTGAGAATTTAAATTCCTGTCTTTCCTTACCTTCTAAATGTGTTTATATTAAAATAGTTAACAGTTAATATACTGCAGGATTCATTTCCTACTGTCTTTGCACCTATAAATTTTAAATTTTACTTATGTCAATTGCCAGACTTGACCTATTAAACCTAAAACTCAAGGTATGAGGAGTATTTTCCATGTAGTTCCAACACTTCCTTATGTACAATCTCATCCTGTAAAAAAATCAATAAACTATTGTCATTTCAATATAAACTTATAAAAGGTCTATTTTTACACATTAAACTTCTCAAGCTATCATTTCCATTGAGTAAATATTTAATAAATTTGGAGCTATAAAAATAAATAATCTGATAAGTCATTCAAATACAGCAATGAAACATTACCTGAAAGCATACTTACATCTGGTGTAATAATAGGAACATCTGCTGCCTGCCTGAGCCAAGTTGATGCCACAGAAAAATTCCCTAATTGAATGTTGCACTTGGCTATAAAGAGGCGGTTCTCCTTCCAGTCTGTCGGTCTTAGTTCCTCAGCTGCCATGAAATGCTGCAAGGCCTCACTGAATGAGGAGGTAGGAACATTACCAAAGATGGTTTTTGCTACCTTTCTTTCTATCCAGGAGAGCTGAGAGACCTGAAATAGTTTTCAGTGTGATCTTGCCAGGCTAGAAATGTGAAAGTTGGTACATGCAACTTTAAGAAAACTTAGGATTTTCATTCATATCAATTTACAAATAAATATTATTCTAATCTGATCAAATAATGAAAACATTTATCAAATTTAAGAACTTATTATATACAGCATATATCACAATCAAACTTTCTTTTACCATCACCCTTTATTGTTTTACTTTTTTTTTTTTACAATGGAAAAGAAAAACTGTCACATCAAAACAAATATTTTTACCATTAGATAAACACAAGTAAACAAAAAAACAATTATTGTATTTTCAAGGCTAAAAAAATGGTAAATCAGTAATCATTCCCCTTATGTTGAAACCATCCTCATCCTCACCTCGAAACAAAAACGGCCCAACAAGTGGTGCAACGTTGAGTCCTTAGGGTTGATCTGCAGCGCTTTGTCAATGTGTTCCTTAAATACATTTCCACTCTCGATGCGATCCTTTACCCCCATGTACTCTCCTCTTGCCCCAGCCAAGATACCATACCACTTGTGTACATCAGCACTGTCTTCATGCAACTGTAGTGCATATTTTGCATATTCAAAAGCTAATAGAAGGAAACATATTTGTAAAATTAGATCAAGCTGTGATAAAGAGTGCTTATTTAAAAAAGAAAAAATGTATATAACAATTTTTTTTTAAATATTTTCAAGACGCCTGTGGCTTTTTATTGTGAAATAAACAAATAGTGACAGTAATACCTTCATTAATCAAACGTTCCTTTTCTTCTAAAACACCAAGTTTTTCTTGAATCGTTGCCATATTTCTTGTCGCTTTTGCTAATCGCCACAGGAATTCAGCATTTTTTAAATACTGATATGGTAAAAGAAAACACAGAGTTGATTTCCTCAAATATACTTTATGGACAAATTAGCTGATATCCCACTTCTTTATGCAAGAGTCAAAATATCAGTTGAGAATAAATAAAGGAAATAACAAACAAAAATAGATGAGTGTATTTGCCTACCTTATATTCCTTACTCTTCATCATAGTGTATACTTCTGATTGATCTTCAGTCGTCCCTTCAAGGAGCTGGTCAACCTTATGCAAGAAAAGCAAGAAATCTTCATCTTCTTCTTGAGACACTGGTGATATTCGTTCGATGTCGGTAGGTGATGCAAAGGAGTCTCCATACGTAATCAGTACTGAACTGATTGGCATGAAAGATTTGGGAGGATTAAAAAATGTCTATGACATATTTATGACTACACAAAGTCTTTATAATCTGATGTCTACGGCTTTCTTTTCTTAATCTATTGCATACAGGTATCATGACATACATGACACAGGAGCTTTGGCCTGACAACAGGCATCATGGCATACATGACGTTCAGGGACTTTGGATCATTGTGCCCTTTTATTGTGGTATGAGGAAGGAGTGAGTGATGGTGACAATTGCAATCATAATTATTATAATTATCGTAATAATAAGCAAACCTAGCATCCAAAACCTAGATGGCACCACTTTCTTCTAGCACCAGCAGGAGAGACAGCCTTGAATGGCATCCATCCACAAACACTATCTTTACAGAGT
>NW_028234409.1:25251430-25253930 GCF_977035675.1 Penaeus japonicus | reverse complement strand
GTGAACTCACATGAGTAATAATAAGATTTACCATGATGATGATGATTATGGTTGATCATAACTGATAATTAATGATTGATGATAATTCATTACTAACAATTGATGATGACCATGATCACCATCATCACAAATGCTCTAAACACACTCAAATTTACGTACATCATTTAAAAAATAATGCAGAAAAATACCCAAAATGTATGCATTGTCATAAAAAATTACACTCAAGGTATGACAGCCAAATCTATACTGCACAATTAAATGCATGAGCGAAAACGCAATAAATTATACATAAAATTACCATAATGGGTATAAGTGCCATTAGCGTGAATAACACAAGGCGCGATTACGTACCAATGCTCACCTTACCATCTCACCTCTGATCCCTCGGCTGGCAATGTGCCATATACCCAACCATCCTCGGGGCACTGCGGCTAACGCCAAGATAATGATCGTGAAAGAACAATCGCAAGCGAAGTTTTGACCTCACCACTCAAGAAGGGGTTGCCCGTTCATTCTCCTCTGTCTACGATTATTTTCTTCATTTACATGTGAAATACCCCGTATCTTTTCTGTTAGATGGTTCTAACATATCTTCGCACCATCGTTGTTTTACGACAATAGACCCCAAAGTTATAAATACAAAAATATTAAACAAGAAAGTGGATTGATTTCGATCTCACCTTACTCGGACGGTCTGCCTCAAGAACAGCTGATCTCTGTCAACAAAACAATGCTGCGTTCGTGTACCGCATAGTAAGGTATCCGATTATTTTCATCTGTGCATAGGTCACAAACTAGAGTCGCGTTCGTGTAAGCCTTGGTATGTTATTCTAATAAATGTGTCATATATACAGTAATGTATAAATAAAGTTAATGAATAAAAGTTATAAGATACAAGAAAGCACTCAGGGAGCACAAAGCTCTATCAACACTCAAGACACAGGGGCCGGATACTCAAAACAGCTAACGACGTCGTAAGCCCGCGCAGCCAGGCCGCGCATGTCTTAACTCGAACTGCGAGCTCCGAGGGTCATACTCAAAACTTTTAACCGTCCCCGCGTGACGTCACAGCACCTCGTAACTTAAGGGTGGTCCCGAGCACTCGTAACGGTGTGAACCCGGAAATAAGTCGTGCTAGTTCCGACTTGTGCAAACGAGATTTGTATAGATTATGTATTACTGACTGTCCCAGACACAGTATAAGGTGTCATATCAATTTATATTGTATCTGTGTATCACAAATACCTCCATATTCCCTAGCCACTTGATAAAAAGAATATAACAAGCAATTATAGAATGCGCTCGTCGTTTACCCTATGGAGTTTACGACAATACATATTGAATACACCATAGAGCTTTGGGAAATGAAGGTGTCTTGCCATATACAAAGGTGTATATATACATATATATACATATATATATATATATATATATATATATATATATATATATATATATATATATATATATATATATATATATGTATGTATGTGTGTATGTATTTATCATATACAAACATACATATACATTTATATATACATGCATATATATATATATTCATAAATATATACACTCATAAATATAAATCTGTATCTCTCTGTCTATTTATTCATTCAAATATCCATCTATCTGTTTTTATAATCATCTATATCTCACTCTCGCTCTCTTTCCCACTCCCTCTCTCTCTTTCGCTCGCTCCTCCCCCTAATAACCGTGGCCTCCAATTGGTAGTTACGCCTAAAGGGCTGACTGTTGATTGGTCAATTCGAAATGGTCCCGCCTTCTGAGGGTATCCCATCGAACTACGGTTACGAGGTTTTCTTTCGGTTACGATATTTTATTTTTTCTCTGAGTATGGGAGATTTGCGACCTCGTAGGGACATCGTACCTTACGAGAGCGTAACCCGCTGCGACGTCTTAAACTGCCAGAGTTTTGAGTATCCGGCCCCAGATTCCTTACATATATAAGTCTACCACAAAATATTGTAAAGCTATTAATTTTCAGCAGATGTATTTTCTGAGAGGGATCGCACTGTCTAAGAGTCCCAATAGTTCAACTGTACACTGATCTAGTTCACTACCAAAATCCAATTAATTGGTCATTGGGCCATGCTACCCATCCATATCATTATAGCGATAATTATGATCCATAAGTATAAAGTAGGCAGTTGCTTAACCTTCCTCAGTAATAATCAAGGCCCATTAGGAATAGGATTACGAAATCATAATATTTCATAATCATACATCATAACCATGCCGACTGCTGATTTTGAAATAAAATATGATCTTTTAAGCCAATGATCTAATTAAGGAAAACTGTTTTAACATGTGTTTGTCATTGTCTACAATACTCGTCATAATCATGGGATAGATATTAAAAAGAATTCATTATCTATCTGCCTATCCGTATATTAACGATTCTTACTTAATGAAGTGCAATAAAACGATTTACAAACACACAACTCAAAAAATAAATTATGTGCAACATGAACTTCAAGAA
>NW_028234409.1:25218930-25221430 GCF_977035675.1 Penaeus japonicus | reverse complement strand
CTGATTCTATCCTAATCTATTTTGATGGGAAGTTACTTGTTTTCATATGATGGCATTACCCATTGTTTGAGAGCGAAATTATAAGACGTTTACCCTCTGGCCTAAAACTGTCACAAAAGCAGAAACAATGGCAAAAGTCATGCACTCTAGAGTACGCAGAAATTTTCATCAAACGCATTTTTTCTAGATCATGTACCGATATGGTATATTCTGTATTTGTAATATTCTTATGAACGTTCAAATAGAGTCTATAAATCAATCAAAAAAAAAAAAATATAGAAGTTTCGTTTTCCTCTTCCAAGTCTTCGTCTTTTTTTTTCTATCAGAACTCGCAAAATTCTTCAATAAGTATGAACTAAAACCTTAATTCAACTCACCTGTGTCTTGAGAAATATGGCTCCTTCGGTAGTGGTGAGGTTCGAGACCCAGGAGCTGGCCATTTCGGCGATGACACTCGGGTAGAAGCGCCAGCAACGAAGGAGGCGACGCCAAGGTACGCTTCGCTGGGAGAAGGTCGTATACAAAAAAGGTCAACCTCGTGACAAGAGAAATTTTCCTACTTGTTCATGTCGTGCTTTGTATTCGTTATTGTTATAATTAGTATCAGTAACGTTTGCTGTACGATGATCATTATTAAAATATTGGAAGTGGTTATTATTTTCTTTCCTATTATCATCATTATTGCAGTTACTATTAGCATTATCATCATCATCATTATTATAAGCATCATTATATTATCATTATCATGACTGTTTCCATTGTTATCATTACTATTATATTTATTATTAGTATCGTTATTATTATTGTTATTATTATTATTATCATTATTATTATCATCATTATAATTATTATCATAAGAATTTTTTTCTTCAAAATAAGCACAAATCTTGCCTTTACAAAAGATCATTAGAACTGAAATCATGTTTTTTAACGCATTTCCATGACAGTCAGGCCAGGAACTTTTGATTCTAGACCGACGTTTAAAATTCAGGCCTGCGGTCGTCCAGCAAAGCACTTGCCTCAGCCTGTGTGTGAGTCGTTGAGAGATATATTCGGGCTCACCCTTGGCTTAACGTGAAGGGTGTCTGCGAGGAGCTCTAGCTCTGCCCGTGATATAAGAGGGTGTTCCTCGGGGGAATTCCTGACGAAGAAGAGCCACAAGGGCGTCCAAGCCAGCGCCAGGATTCCGCCGCCCCAGAAAATCCACCGCCAGCCGAGAAGGTCCACCACCCACCCCGAGGCTCCCAGTGCCACCAGGCTGCCGCCAGCTATGCCTGCAAGGTCGATTCATCTGCAGCAGCGGTCTGAACCTCTTATAAGATAGTTTTCTTGACTGCATTTGGGCTGAATTTCACCCTTTTTTTCCTGTCTTCGATATTGCTCAAATGAATGCTAAAATTTCCAAACCCAGAGATGAGGGTAGATGCAAGAAGGGTACCTATAAGAAGGAACACGAACCTGAGTAGGCTAACGTGACCAGAGTAGCCATCTCGCCCGGCGGCGACCATCTGGAGAGGACGCTGTAGAGGGCAGGGTTAGCAGGGCCCTGCACGAGGCCCATCGCCAGCCTCACTCCTGCCAGCGCCAGGGGATGCACGTGGGCCGCCGCAGGACACAGGAGAGATAGCAAACCCGACGCACCCAAGCTGACGGTCATTGTTTCTCGGGCGCCGAGAATCTCACTTATGCGACCTCCTGAAAGATTATAATTCTATATAATTATGTGTGCTCCATATACGCCCTGATATGGCGTTCAGTTCTATGAGGTAAGGAAATCAGTTTACATTCCAGTTTTCACGATAAAACGCTCAAGACGAAAGTTGTCCACTTCCGGTATGTAGTGCCACCACATAAAAGGTCATTTGGCCGCGGCTGACCTGAGCTCTTGGTGATGAAGTAACCCCAAAAGAAGGTCCCCAGGATGATGCCTTGTTGCTGGATCGTCCAGTTGTACTCGCCGGTTCCCTATGGAGAAGGAAAGGTTTGGCATAATTAATATTCCGAAAAACAGTTTACTCTTATGATTGTACCATTATTAACATTAATTAAACCATAAATATAACTACGTTCATCGCCATAAACATAACTATAATTATCCTTACAACAACCATTCAAATATAATATCAACACATATTTAATTCATAACGTATCACCCCACAAGTAAGTGCTTACTCCTTGAATATACCTCACACCTTATACTCAGCCTCAGAGCCTTCGCCCGTCATGTTGAGAGCGGCCGGACAAGCGCTACTCGCATGTGACGCGTTGCTTACAGGATGCGTCCCGTTGACCATGGCCACGATGGCTACGCTGATGCTGTACCGGACAATATAATCAACCATGGCACCCAAAAAGCCCAGGAATGCCACAACATATCGTAGTTGGAGACGCCTTCCATCTGAGAGGGTGATTGTTGATGATAGGTCGGTACAGACAGATGTTTGATTACGAGAGAGAGAGAGAGATAGGTAGAGAGAGAGGGGGAAGGAGAGGGAAAGTG
>NW_028234409.1:25176430-25181430 GCF_977035675.1 Penaeus japonicus | reverse complement strand
TACAAGGTCATATTCGATGTGCAAGGATTCAAGGTCACAAAAGATACTCAGTTTTGCTGTAATTATTGTATATCTTTGTATTATTACTATTATTATTATTGTTATTGTAATTTTTTTCATTGTTTTTATTGTTGTTAATAGTAATATTTTTTTGTTGTTACTATTGCTACTATTAGTATTATTATCATGACAAGTGTTATTTAGTTTGTATTTTAATCATTGTTATCACCTTATCATTATTAGGTAAGTCAGTGGTGTAGTACATTCAAACATCAATTTTCTTAATTTACAGCAAGCAAGCAATATTTGATGGGAAACGAGCCATCCGAGGAGGAATACCAATTGTTTTTCGTAAGTATACTGTACTAGAAATGTCTTTGATATGAGAAGAAAAATAGTGTATTTACAAACAGTATTTCATGAGATGATATTAAGTATTTCTAGACTTAAATTTAAATATATGGTGGTTATGTTCACACAGCCCAATTTGGAGCATGGAGCACAGGCCCCCAGCATGGGTTTGCCCGCATTTCTCGCTGGGAATTAAAAAAACCACCAGAGCGTTTACCCACTGGCGATGTGGAGGCCATTTTCCAACTTCTGGACAACGAGTTTACTCGTTCCATGTGGAATTATCCGTAAGTTTATGCCTTTTTTCATGATGGTGAATTAGGTTTTTATATTATTATTCTTTGAATTTTTATTAATGTTGTTATTATTCTTTCAATTTAATAAATATTATTATGGGTAATAGTTACTGAATCACACACCAAATTTTCTTCTCCTATCCTCTCCCCCTTCTCTCTCCTTCTCTCTGCCTTTCTCTCTCCCTTTCTCTCTCTCTCTTTCTCTCTCTCCCCTTCTCTGTATCTCCCTCCCTCTCTCCCTCTCCCTTTCCCTCTTCCCCCCCCCACCATTTCTCTCTCTCTATCTCTCCCTCTCTCCCTCTCTCCCTCCCTTTCTCTCTCCCTCCCTCCCTCTCTCTCTCTCTCTCTCTCTCTCTCTCTCTCTCTCTCTCTCTCTCTCTCTCTCTCTCTCTCTCTCTCTCTCTCTCTCTCTCTCTCTCTCTCTCTCTCTTACTCTCTCTATCTTATCTAATTCTTCAAGCATGCTCTTAATTGATTTCTTGTGTACAAACAGGTTCAGTCTAACTTACCGGTTGATCCTCCGTGAGAAGGAGCTCCACTTCAACATCTCAGTGTACAATCCGGGAGCAGAGACACTCTCTTTCACCCTTTTGTTACACACCTACTTCAAGGTTCCTGATGTACGGCGTTGTCAGATAACTGGCATGAGGGGTTGTACCTACATTGATAAGGTATGTGTAGTAGATCTTAGTGGATGGTGAAATAATCTTTTACCTTTTTTTTTTCTTTTCCTTTTTTTTCTACTCTTTTCTCTTTCTTTTCTTATTTCTAGTGTATTGAGGTATTGAAAATATTATTCAATTTTTATGAGATTGATATGATATGTATTTAAAATATGCTTTTGCTGTACATGATGAAAAGATTTGTTTTTCAATCCATATGTAATTTCCTGGTATATATTTATGCTATTCATTGAATTATTTATATATTTATTTGCTTACTATATTTCTTTCAAGACACGAGAGGGAGCTCTTTATCAAGAACATCGAGATGTAGTGACTATTAATGAGTGGACAGATCGTATATATCAGAACACTCCCCTAGAGCACATCATTACTAACGTTGTTAGTGGTCGAAAGATGAGAATACAGAAGTACAACTTGGTTGATACTGGTAAGTGGAAATTGCATATCTTAAAAAAATGGAGTGGATCAATTAATTTCAAATATAAGTATAAAATTATATGAGAGATATATGTAAATGCTCATAATTTATGTTCAAATGCATGATTTAACTATGAAAAGTTCTCTTTTAACTTCAACTTCTACTTCAGTGGTGTGGAACCCTTGGGTGGAGAAGGCCAAAGAAATTCCAGACTTTGGGGAGGAGGAGTTCCCAAACTTAGTGTGTGTGGAAGCAGGTCATGTCTCAGCACCGGTTATCCTTCCACCCGGCACTGTGTTTGAAGCCAGTCAGATCTTGCAGGTTATGTAGACTGCAAGAGTGGAATGTGCTTGCAAGAGAGTAGTTTTCAGGAGGAGGTATGAAGTGTATGTAGAGAAAAGTAGTAATGAGCAACCTGTTGGTGAAGGTGGCTACTAGTAAGCACTGATCTTTTGTGTTGCAGCACAAACAGAAGTGTGGAATGATGTTTACAGCTAGTAGACCGAAAATGCCAGCATGGTATCTTGACAAGAGCAAGTTTGCGTTTTTTTTTACAGTACGAATTAGGGTTGTGAAGGTTTAATGTTATTTCGAGGCCTTTTCCCTTTTCTTTGTGAATAATGCTTTACAGGGCCTTTCCTTTATTCATGTCATATAGTAGGAAGAAACATGGTGTATATTATGTTTGCATTTTATTTTGCCTAATAAGCACGATATGGCTCTTAAGTTAATGAAGATCCAGTAACTGAGTTGACAAATGTGACAAGTCTGTATATGAATTGTAAGTCTTGCTCTCAAAACAAGATATGTTATTGAGTGTAGACTTACAATCTTCACATGGAAATATCTCATGGTGCTATGAGTTTGGTAGGAGATGGAAAGTTTTTTTTATATTTTTCCTTATATTTATAATGCACATCATTACATCAACCAGCCAGGAAGTTTAATTTTAAGAGTAAGATCTCTGATATATCAATCCCTATGAATATTTAAATATGTCGCAGAAAATTTGTACTGAGTGAAGTAATTATATAAGTGTTTGATCTCACCTATAGTGTTAAGATGTTAAGCACAAAAGTTATAAAACTGCGTCCAAAATGTAACACGTGACCTGGTTATCCACAGCATTTATTAAGGTTGTGTCACTATTTTCATTACATTTGTATCCCAGTTGCGAAAAACCAAAGTTTGAAGAATCGTGAATTAAGACAGGGTGATTTAACTATTAATAATATTTGTATTTTGTATGTTGTTTCTTGTAGAGGAATCGCTACTAATCTAGATATGGTACTGTAGTATGGATTTGCTTTTGCGCAATTCTGTGATGGTGCATAATAATTTTTAAAAAAGAGTGCTAAAGGGTTGCTAATTGTTGTGGAGTAGAAGTCGTTTAGGAGGTTTGTAGTTGACATTTTAAGCTTTCTAATATTGTTAAATACCCAGGCCTGGGTAGCATGTGGCTTTCCTACTCTAGTTTCAGCAGATGACTTCTGCACAGAAAACTATTTTTAGTGTTTACATTTAAAAGAAAAGGAGTTTTTTATAAAGGAACATTTGCCGACCATTAGGCTGGCCCAGATTTTGATTTCATGACATCATATCCATGCAGAATATAGCTTTTTAGTCAAATTATCATAACGCATCTTCACAATACTCTCTAGAATAGGACCACTTAAGGATGCACATTAAAATATTACAAACAGGTATAAGTAAAATTTTAAGTTGATTAAAAAAGATAATTATTTAGTTTTCACTAATATATTTATTTTGAAAGTCATTAAAAGAGTCCTTTATTTTATATAATTTAATAATTGTAATGAGTCATCTTTCCACTTAACCTGCAAGTAATTATCACAGCAAGTGAGTGTACTCTCTGATCATTGTACTCCTCGATTGTTCTCTGCCCAAAACATTCTTCGGGGAAGAATGTTTCTATTTAATCCCATTTCATAGACGGTTAATGAATGTTCCTGCTCTTGTAATTGCTGCTTGAAGCCAGATAACAGTTGAAAGGGTACATTGTGTATGATTAGGTTGGAATCTTGGTTAGAATGAAAAGTTCTAGGATGTCTTATCAAGAGTAAGTAATAGTAGGAGAGAGAGAGGTCACAGACCTTTGGCATTATTATTAATATTCTTGTGCATTCCCGCTTCATTTCATTCATTTTGAGAGATGTCTTTTATTGTGAACTGATTGAATTAAGAAAAAATGTCAATTTGATTGAATTATTTGTGAAATTCTGTAATAGACAATATACTGTATCTTTTGTTAATCACTCATACATGAAATAAAATTATGTCTAGAGTACTTTGTTTATATATGTGGTCTTTCACAAAAGTGACTTGTTAGGTAATGAAGTACTTTCCTTTTTTTTTCCCTTTTTCCTCCTCTTCTATAAAAGGGTTACTGAATATGCAAATTTTGTGCATGCCACTACATACACCTATTTACAAATTTGCAATTTGATGTTGAGTTTGGAATTGTCCTCTTTTCTCCCTTTATAGGGCATTTAGTAATTTTGGCCACAGAAACAAGGTAAATAAGATCATCCATATCTTACCAAGGATGAATCTTTTTCTTCTCCTTTTATTCCCCCCCCACTGTATGAACTAAAGCTGTCTCTTTTGCCTTCCTTCTCCCTCATCAGTTATAGTACCTTTACCTTTCCTGTTAAATTCCATTGTTGTGGTTGTTAAAATGGTGATGTTATTATCAAGAGCAGCTTGTAGCATTATTACGTTGATGGAGTAATGTGAATATTTTACATGACGAGTAATCTGTAATACATGTATCTTCTTATAGGTTGTTATCTGAAGGTTGTTGTACTGTTATTGATTAGACTAATAATGCCAGATTTATTTTTCTTTATACAACATTCAGTGAAAGACATAGCTGTTACATTCACATAAGTTTAGGTTTTTACTCTAGAGTGTTTCCATTGTTGATTTAAACCAAGACAGAAGACCCCTCACTAATACAGGTGACTCTCAAGATGAAAAGAAATACATATATGAAAAGTAGTATAGTATTAGGATTTAACTAAGCTTGTATCTGGACAATGTTGACCCACCCTTTCTGTTTAGGTGGGAGAGCTTTGTTTCCAACATCAGCCGAATTGCCTAGTGTAAGGAAATTTGTATTTTTTGTTTGTTTTTAATTTTTTGTTGCATAGCACATTGAGAAGGGTTGTCAAGGGCTGGGATGTATTTTTTTCTTTCTTTCTTTATGTAATTTTTTTCTTGTTAATT
>NW_028234409.1:25153930-25156430 GCF_977035675.1 Penaeus japonicus | reverse complement strand
CTGGAAATTAGGATGTGTGGAGAAAGGCTGGAAGAGGTGTCGCTTGTACAGGAGAGTGTAGACCAGATTGTGATTGTGGGAGAGCTGGTGAGTTAGCACCGAATTCAGGATCTCCAGCACCATTCTCAACACCTCCTCCAGTACACTCACATCACTCAGCTGCAAAGTAAGGAATGTCTAACTTCTACATCCTAGATATATAAAAAATGTGTATAACAAAAATTTAATTCTTTGTAAGCATTTTGAAAAGGTCCAAATTTACAGCAGTTGAAACAGGGTTCCAACGCAAAATTCACTTACAAGGTGGGCGATATGCATGTCAATAGAGAATTGTAACTCCTTAGAATTTACTTTTTCTACTATTAACCTATTCACAAAGGGACATATATTATCCTAATTTCACTATTTCACATCAGCCAAGAGATTTCTCTAGGCAAAGGGCCACGCACAACTCTTGTAGCAGTTTTCACCTACCCTGTAAGGCATGACTAAAAGTTTGTTTTTTTTGTTGGATATATTCCAATGATATGATATCACATATGTCATGAATAGGTTAACCATCTTTTTCCATTTGTGAATAAAGACTATCTTTTCAATTTCACAAAACACAAAATAAATCCTCTGAGCAAGTGAGACCTACATGTAAAAAATATATAGAAAAAATGTGTTAAAAAATATGTGTATGACTGTAACAAATATAAATAGCAGACTTGTAATGGGCTGCCTCTTGCTGTTGTTGATAGATTTAAGATAACTGAGAAAACAATTAAACCATATATTCAACTTTTGAAAATTTCAACAACTGGCATACTCACTGCATCTGGCATATCACTGTCTGCCTCATCAAGAAGATCTTCTGTATGCTTGAGAGACTCACAAAGACGAGCATGTCTCTTGGCTAATGTCTCAAAAAGACTGACCAAACGCTGGCACACATAAGGGTGGAGAGACCGGAACTGGCTCGACATATTGGCAAGGGCAGCTAGGCAATTTGTATGTAGATACTTGTCCTGGAATTTCATGGCAATGGCAGACCATTATTAATAACATGTGCTAGTAGAATTTTTTTTTTCCCAATGTAATAAAAAGATAATCAAATTTTACATTTATACAGAATAATTATCTCAACATTTGGTAAACTGAATGCAACTTCAATTTAATCACAATTAAAAGTATATGGGCAAATCAAAATGACACACATTTTTATTCAAATTCTTAGAAGTGAATGATAACAGGCCAGAGATACATTCATAAAAAAGTATTCTTCAACTACAGAAAGGAGAGTGCATCATGACTTTATAAAAGTTAGGATCATTACATCAGTAACCTTTAATAATTTTCATAAATATTTCCATTTAGATCTTTAAACACAAATTGTATTGGGCATCTAAACCTTAAACATGTGGATAAACAGAAGAGATTGTTGTTCCAGTTGGAACCTACCCTCATCTTTGTCATGTTGTATGTTATGGTTCTGATGACCACCAGAATGAGCAGGCCACCCAGCGATATATCACTGATCAGTCTTTCTGTGTACCAGGTGATATTCTTTAAGGGCTGAAAAAAATAAGAAGAATAAAAAGTAAATTACACAGTATATGTACATGTATGTGAAGAATAAATACATTTTCAATACATGCAAGGTTAATGGCTACTTTTGTAATTCAAGTAATTTACAGTTTTGATTTTAATTTGGCTATATAAAATCATTTGATTTTTATTTTCTTGTGTTCTCTTTCTGTCACTCTCTTTCAATGTACTATTCATATTAATGTTTTGGCACTGATGTTTAAAAGCATATACTCATAATAAGAATGAATAGAAGACAATTATAATAATACATAATTCCTAAAACATTCTTGAGGCAACAAATACCATTTAGTATTTCCCGTGATATATTCATTGAATGTTCACCTTTTTCATCACAAAGACAAACCCTACTCACAATATCATGTATCGTCTTGTTAAAGGAGTCATCTTCTGAGAGAATGAGCAAGATTATGAGAGACATGTAGATATGGTGTGAGGTGCTGTCTGGGGCATGATAGAGTGTGTGTAAGATGGGGAGGACCAGACTTTCCATATCCGTTCTCGCCAGGACATAAGTGCGGAAGTCGTCATTCTTGTGGAGGAGGAGGTAGAGCAGTAGTGTGGTCTGGTCATCATGGAGATGGGTATAAAGGGTCTTGTACAGGGTTGCAAATTCCAACTTGAATGTTGCAACTGCCTGGGTTGGAGTGCTCTCAGCTGGATCTGTCATGAGAAGAGTTACTGGTCCTTGTTGTATAAAAATGCTTGGGTTAATATATTTTCACAGACTCTATATGAGTTTTTTTTTGTTAATTCATATACTGATACATATCTATTCATTATGCTGTATATTTCACATCAACCAGTTATTTCAAAACTGGCTGAATACTACATGCATCTCTCTGCTTTTTAATTAATTTTTCATAACAAAACTTTGAACACACATACCATGGAAGTTCTGTGCATGTAA
>NW_028234409.1:25141430-25146430 GCF_977035675.1 Penaeus japonicus | reverse complement strand
TTGTTACTTGACAGGTCACTTATGCTGCTGCTCCCTGCCCCCATTGCTGCTGGCTTCTTTTGGTTTGTCCTGCTTGCAACTGATGAGGATTAGGGTTCTATCTGTGCATTATCGTCCAGTCTGAAATAAAAAACAGCTGATGAAAAAGATTCAGTGTAAAGAAAAACAGTATAAATATGGTTGAAAGTGTTAACCCATTTGCAGCGGATGGCATGATTTGCTGCAAAGTCGGTCATAGATACAGATGGCACTGTGCCAGACATGTAAACCAGCCATCCTACTGCACAAACATTTATTTAATACAGCTACCAATGGGTCAAGGGACTCCTCCCTATATTGAAAAGATAAGCTTCTGAGAAGGAGAGATGTAACTGACTTCTATAAATCAGAATTACAATAAATTCTGTTCATGATATGAAATAAAGAATGTGGCACTGAAAGCTATTGCTTTCTAAGGTTATTCATTCTCATTCATATTTTTCCTAAATATGTCATGACAAATTCTGCTTCTCTCACCCATCCTTTTATGATAATTCTTAGCCCACTGATGCCAGGTGCTGTCTACCTTATTCTTTGAGTCATGAAGAAATATATATTTCTATCAACCTGTTGCCAACAGGACCTATGAAATTGGTTTAGGTATACCAGACAGGAGGGTTACTGGAATATATGAGACTTGTACTTCAACCCACATTTGTTTTTTTCTGCCCAACTGTTCATTTATACACTGTATGTTTAGTGTAACAACACCATCACAAATAAGGCCTGGGTCTTGTAATAATTCTTTTAATCTCCTTTAATCCATTTGCTCAGGTGATATGATATCAAGTTATTGGAATAGTTCCTTCACAACAGATGATGTTCTATCATGTCATTGTTTCTCCCTATATGTACAAGTTTTACATAATTATGCTTGCAGATCTACATCTTAGTTACATTTATATATACACATTGCTGTTTCACAAAAGCCTCTTCTTATCACCCCGTAAAATCAGGTGGGTGAAAAGCACTCTGAGAGGCATAGTGCAGCATCGCACCAAGAGAGATCTCTCAGCAGGAAGCTGTGCCTGCTTGTTATCTTCCAGGCAGGAGCAGCATTAGGCAAATATACACCCCATCCCAACTGGGTTAGAGTTATGTATGAACACAGAAAATCTTAATATATTGATGGGCATTACACAAACATTAATTCAATAACATTAGCTTTTGAATGTTATATAATCATAGTTACCATGCCAAGAAAAGTTTGAGAATCATTGTCATCAGGTATAATCACAAGAGATCAATTGATTTCCATGTGGTTTTCTACAATTCTATTTCACTAACATATAAGGGGAGGTTGATAGGTGACTCATAAGCTGATTTTATATTTACCTGGCACACAATTTTTAGTGGAAAAAAGCACTAACTCCCCTCAACCCATTGATGATGGGGACATGAACTGTTTACTATGTTTTTTTATTATTCATCTTTTTCTTGCACACAGATGGTTCCATGGGTTTAGTCACCAAAGGGTTAATTAAGCAGCCTACCTGAACTAACCTGTTTATCCCCATTTCTTGAGTTTTAATTTTTTTTAAGTCCTTAATTCTATTACTACCATTATCATTACTATATCATTACTATTATTATCACCATTATAATAATAGTATTCCTAACAACAATATTAATCAAAAATTTTTTTTTTTTTAGAAAAGTTGAAAGAATGTGGGTGTGGTCAGGTAGGTCTGCCCATTGACCATTCTGTGACTTAACTGTTTTGGAGACATTTATTTATATAAAAAAAAAAATAATAATAATATAAGCAGAGTCACAGAAGACAGTCCATGTTTACATTCACTCCTGGTGTCAATGAGTTAAAAATTCTGAGGTTTGTGTATGCACAGGGTAGGAAAATACCGAGGCCCAACACTCTATAACCAAGAAATGGACTCATTAGCAGCTTAACCCATTGGTTGCAGTTTTAAATGAACATTTGTGCAATAGGATGGCTGGTTTACATTGTCTGGCACGGTGCCATCCGAGTCTATGACCGACTCTGCCTTTGAAACGAATCATGCCTTCCACTGATAATGGGTTAACCAACTACTACAATCTCATGCTTGAAGTACCCCCACAGAATGGGTACAACAATGCCTGCAATATGTAATCACAAAATGGACAAAAACAAGACCAAGAAAATTATTTCCGGTGTCCTTCCCCCGAGATAACAAATATACCTGATTACAATAATAACAATGTATCATCTTCTAAGAGTTAATATCATAAGCATAAAATCACAGGAAGATTCAAGTGAATTTGGGAAGAATAAGTTCTTTAATAATGTGCATCACAGCACGTCACCGACTAAATTTCAAATTTTCATAGCATTTTCCTGAAACAATATGAGCATAATGATTCAGCTGTTAAAAGTGACTTGTTAACAAGTAACAAGAGTTACAAAACAATCATAGGTTGCCATATATATATATAATTCAATTTCTTTAATTCTAATGAGATGGGAAATTATATAGTGAAACCTGTTCTAAGAATACAGATTTATAAGGATATCATAGTACTCTTTTGGGTTTCGTTGGTTGCATCTTTCTCCAATAATAGGGACTTACTCCTCCAAACAAAAAATGATCTAAAATCAAAACAGCAGCTAAACACCTAAACACCAAGTCACAGTGTCCCTTCCACGTCCCAGGAAAACGTCAACATCAAGCTGCCTTTCCTCCTTGGCCACTGAATCAGGACTGTCAGAGATCAAATCTAGACAAAATTTGTACGCCCCTCTTCCCATATAGAAAAAATCCCAATTCCTGTCTACTCCCACTGTAGATACGGACGGAGAGCCCTGTAAATAGGATTAAATACAAGAAATAAGAGCGCTGGTGGTCCCACTTGCCTTCACAGCTCCATTGTAAACACGTCGACTGCTCGTGACGTCACCACTCGACTGATAATTAGTGTAAAACTGCATTCTTACATCTATGGACCTTCTGGGGCATTTAAAAACGTAACTAAAATTAAGAAGTTTCATTTGTTCAATTCATGTTTCTCCTTTCTCTCTTTTATGATAACACATCCGGTTTCGCTTTGATATGTGCCGAAAAAAAGAGAGAAAAAAAAAAGAAAACCCCACTCGGAAAATTAATGACACTCGAAACTACGACAAAAAATGTCCTAAGACCCATCAAACCTCCCCAATAAATAGGAGCACCCACCCCGAATTAATAAAGCTCGAGTCCAAAAGGTAAAAAGGCGAAGTCGTCCGAGCACGGCTGTTTCACCGGCTCTCCGTAGCGTGGAAGACAAAGGCTTCTTCTCCCTTCCCTTTTTTCTCTTTTTTCTCCGGATATACTGGACAGAAGTGGATCGCGAGTGGACAATAACGCAGAGTTTCTCTATGAGGAGAGGGAGAGAGAAAGAGGAAGAAGGAGAGAGAGGAAATTGGATAAAAGAAAGCTAAAAAGGGTGGAAGGAAGGAAAGAGAGTAAGGTTGTTAATTGATGTGTGTGTGAATCTCGCTGGATAAATGTCAGAATTGCAGGCTGCCAATTCACAGCCTCCGTGTAAACGTCCAAGACTAGAGCCAGCTGTCAACGGAAGCACGGTAAGTATTTAGAATAATGGCGATTAAGGACTGTGGGGCAGTAAATAAAGAGTTTGCTCGAGGAAGGGTGTTTGCGGCGGGGAAACATGGGGGTTCCTCCCTCCCCGCCACAAAGAGCGTGGGTTCCTATTTCGGGGTTTTTCGCCCCATTCCAACGTTTCTGGATGGGGGCTTACTGAGGGCTTGATGCATATTCTCTGGCTATTGATTTCCGGTGGAGTGTAGGGTAATAATGGTCATACTCGAAGGAGAATTTGGTAGGTGTTTTGAAGGGGGGATGGGACAGGAAAGGACATGCTGTTGCAAGGCGTTGGTGGGTGATGCTCGCCCTTTGTATTTTACGTGATGTTTTAGGTCCAGGAGTAAGTGGGGTGTATATGTGTGTGGTTATGTGGAGAATTTGTCAGCGGTAGTGTGGGTGTGTGTGCATACATATTAGTTTTGCTTTTTTTTGAATTTATATACCAAAGTTTATCAGATTGTTGACTCTAGCTATTTCATGAATTGATAAAATGGAAGTGATTTTCTTAATATGGTTTATCAGAGCTATAGATGTTTTTTATATTCAGTATTACTAAATGAGACGCATACTATACACCTTCATGAAAGTCTGTCTCGTGTTTTGGGATGTCAAGAAGTTAACAGAAATGTGAGGACACCTTTGGTTGCAGTGCAATCAAGGTTTAAATGTTGCATTAACAGGGAAAAAACAGAGTTCAGAGACCTTGTAATCTTTAAACAATACAGTAAGTTTCTTGGGAAGGTAACGGATAGCTTTGCATACCCCCAGTAAATTAGCAACTAGTTGAATATCCCTTTAACAATGATATTTTTAACGTTTGTTATAGCCCATAATATGTAATTAGCATTTCATATAATTAATGACATTTTTACCATTTCTACTTACTACAACATTTTACACAATACGTGATATTTACACAAACTGAACACCATTTGTCTTGCACAAATCTACGGGCTCTATTTACTACACCTGTCATTCTGACCCTTGTCATGCAGTGGGCAGAGTGTAAGTACAGTTACTGTAAATATCATAGGAAATGTTAAATTCTGGGTTGTAGGGCTTGCTCCCAGTAGTGAATCCCCCTAGGGAAGGGGGATCAGGTGGTTTGCCTCTGCTAGTGGATACCCCATGGAGGCAGAGGCTTGCCTCCGATATATATAGGGTGTCAGGGAGTCAGGACATCAAGATGAGCGGTCTATGACACTGGTGGCACTGGCTAAAAATTAGAAGGACGGGGAAAGTGTTTCCTCTGCCCTCCAGGTAGTGCCGACTAGCCCAAACAATTTTTTTTCTATAAATCCATCACAAAATGCTGGTTTAGGCTGACTTTGGAACCCTCTACCTCTGAAGTTTGCACAATTACAGCCTTAATACTTAACC
>NW_028234409.1:25131430-25136430 GCF_977035675.1 Penaeus japonicus | reverse complement strand
TTATATTTATTATTTTTTTTTTTGATTTTATTATAATTTTTGATATATTTGTTTTTTTGTATTTTTATTTTTATTTTTGATTATATTTATATTTTTTTTTTTTTTTATGTATTATTTATTTATTTTTTTATTTTTATTTATATTATTTTATATATTATTTTATTTATATTTTTTTATGTATTTTTATTATTGTTTTTATTTTTTATTTATTTATATATTTGATTATATTTTTTTATTTGATTTTATTTTATTTATTTTTTTTATTTTTATTTATATATTTTTGATTTTTTAATTTAATTTATATATTGTTATTGTATTGATATTTATATTTTTTTATTATATTTTATTATATATGTATTATTTTATATTTTTATTTATTTATATTTTTATAATTATATATATTTTATTTTTATTTTTGATTGTCTTATATATTATTATTATATATTTGTAATATTTATTGGGGGTGTGGGGGTGTGGTTGTGTGGGTGGTTTGGGGGTGTTTTGTTGGGTTGTGGTGTGTTGGTGTTGGTGGTTTTGTGGGTTGTTTGGGTTTGTGTTGGTTGTGGTTTGTTGTGTGTTTTTGGTTGTTTGTGTGTTGTTGTGGTGGTGTTGTGTTTGTTGTTGTGTGTTTGGTTGTGGGGGGGTTGGTTTTGTGGTTGTTGGGTGGGTGTTTGGGGTGGGTGTTTGGGTTTGGGGTGGGTGGGGTGGTGTGTGGTTGTGGTTTTGTGGGTGTGTGGTTGGGTTTTTGGGTGTGTGGTTGGGTGGGGGTGGGGGTTGGGTTTTGGTGTTTGTGGGGGTGTGGTTTTTGTTTTTTTGTGTGGGGTGTGTTTTTTGGGGTTTGTGTTGTGGGGGTTGGGGTTTGGTTGGGGGGTTGTGGGTGGGTGTTTTTGGGTTTTTTGGGTGTGGTGGTGGTTGTTTGTGGTGTTGGGTGTTTTGTGTGTTGTTGTGGTGGTGTTGGTTGGTGGTTTGGTGTGTGGTGTTGGTGGGGTGTGTTTGTGTGTGGGTTTGGGGTGGTGGTTGGTGTGTTGGTTTTGGGGTTGGGTTTGTTGGTGTGTGTGTGTGTGGTGTGGGGGGTGTGTGTGGGGTGTGTTGGTTTGTGTGGTGGTTGGTTTGTGTGGGTGGTTGGGTTGGTGGGGTTTTGGTGGGGTTGTGTGTTGGGGGGTGGGGGGTGGGTGTTGGGGTTTGGTTGGGGTGGTGGTGGTTTGGTTTGGGGTGGTGGGTTGGTTGTGAGGTGGTGGGGTGGTGGGTTGGTTGTGGGGTGGTGGGGGGGTGGGGGGGGTGGGGGGGTGTGTGGGGGTGGGGTGGGTGTGGGGTGGTGTGGGGGGGGGGGGGGTGGGGGGGTGTGGGGTGTGGGGTGGGGGGTTGGTGGGTGTGGTGGGGTTGGTGGGCGTGGTGGTGGGGGGGGTTTGGGGGGGGGTGGGGGTGGTGTTGTGGGGGGGGGGGGGTGGGGGGTGGGGGTGTTGGTTGGGTTGGGTGGTGGTTGGGGGGGGGGTTTTGGGGTGGGGTGGGTGGTGGTTGGGGGTTGGTGGGTGGGTGGGTGGGTGGGTTGGTGGTGTGGGGGTGGGGGGTGGGGTGGGAGTGGGTGTGTGTTGTGTTTTGGTGGTGGTTGGTGTTGTGGTTGGTGTGTGGGGGTGTGGGTGTGTGTGGGTGGTTGTGGGTTGGGGTGTGGGTGGGGTGTTTGTGTGGTGTGGTGTGGTTGGGGTTGGGTTTGTTGGGTGTGTTGGGGTGTGTGGTGGGTGTGGTGGTGGGTGTGGGTGTGGTTTGTTGGTTGTGTGGGGGGGTTGGGTGTGGTGGTTGTGTGGGGGGGTGGGTGGTGTGTGTTGTGGTGTGTGGGTTGTGGGTGGTTTGGTGGGGGTGTTGGGTTGTGTGTGGGGTTTGTGGGGGGTGTGTGGGGTGGGTGGTGGTTGTTTGGGTGGGGGTTGTGTGGGTTGGTTGTGTGTGTTGTGTTGTGGTGGGTGTTGGTGTTGGTGGTTGGGTGGTGGTTGTGTGTGGGGGTTGGTTGGTGTGTGGGTGTTGTGTGTGTGGTTGTGTTGGTGTGGTGTGGTGTGTGGGGGTTGTTGTGTTGTGGGTGTGGGGGGTGTGTTGGTGGTTGTGTGTGTGTGGTTGGTGTTGGGGTTGTGGGTGTGGGTTGGTGTGGTGGGGTGGTGGGTGTGGTGTTGTGTTGTGGTGGTGTGTGGGTTGGGTGTGTAGGTTTGGGTGTGTTGGGTGGGTGTGGGTGGGTGGGTGGGTTTGTGGTTGTGTTGGTTGTGTGGTGGGGGTGTGGTGTGTGTGGGTTGTGGGGTGTGTGTGGGTGTGTGTGTTGTGTGGGTGGGTGTGGTGTGGTGTGTGGTGTGGTGTGTTTGGTGTGTTGGGTGGGGTGTGTGGTTGGGGTGGTGGGTGTGTTGGGTGTTGTGGGGTGGTGTGTTTGTTTGGGTGTGTGTGGTTGTGGTGTTGTGGTGTGGGTGGTGTGGGGGTGTGTGGTGTGTGTGGGGGTGTGTGTGTTGTGGGTGGTGTGGGGTGTTTGTTGGGTGGTGTTTGTGTGTGTGTGTTGTGTGTGTGTGGGTGGGTGTGTGTGTGGTTGGTGTGTTGTGTGTGTGTTGTTGGGTGGTGTGTGTGTGTGTTTGTTTTGTGGTGGGTGGTGGTGTTGTGTGGTTGGTGTTGTGTGTGGTTGTGTGGTGTTGGGTGGGGTGTGTGGTGTGTTGTGTGGTGTGTGGGGTGGGTGTTGGGTGTGGGGTGGTGTGTGTGTGGTGTGTGTGTGTGGTGTGTGTTGGTGTTGTTGGGTGTGTGTGTGGTGTGTGGTTGTGTTGGGTGGGTGTGGTGGTGTGGGTGTGTTTGTGGGTGTGTGGGTGTGTGTGTGTGGTGTGTGTGTTGTGGGTTGGGTTGTTGGTGTGTGGGGTGTGTGGTGTGGTGTGTTGTGGTGTGGTTGTTGGGTGTGGGGTTGTGTGGTTGTGTGGGGTGGTTGTGGGGTGGTGTGTGTGTTTGGGTGGGTGTTGTGTGTGGGGTGTTGGTGTGTGGTTGGTGTTGGGGTGTGTGTTGTGTTGGTGGTGTGTTGTGGTTGGGTTGTGGGTGGGTGTTGTGGTGTTTGGTGGTGTGGGGGTGGTGTGTTTGGTGTTGGTGGGGTGTTGTGTTGTGTGTGGGGTTTTGTGTGTGTTGTTGTGTGTGGGTGTGTTGTGGTGTGGGTGGGTGTGTGTGGTGGTTGGTGTGTGTGGGTGTTTGTTTGTGTATCTGTGTGTGTGGGTGTGTTTGTTGTGTGGTGGGGTGGGTGGTTGTGTGGTGGGTGTGTGGGTGTTGTTGTTTGTGTTGTGTGTTTGTGGTGTGGGTTTTGTTGGTTTTGTTGTGTTGTGTTGTGTGTGTTTTTTGGGTTTTGTGTTGTTGGGTGTGTGTGGTGTGGTTGTGTGTTTTGTTGTGTTGTGTTTTTTGTGTTTGTGGTTTTGTGTTTGGGTTTGGTTGGGGGGTTGGTGGGGGTGTTGTTTTGGGGGGGGGTGGTGTTGGGTGTGGTGGTGGGGGGGGTGTGGGTGGGGTTTTGTGGGGTGTGTGTGGTTGGTTGTGGGGGGGTTGTGTGTGTTGTGGTGTTGTGTGTGTGGGTTGGTTGTTGTTTGTGGTTGTGTTTGGGGTTTTGTTTGTTGTGTTGGTGTTTTTGTTTTTGTGGTTTGGGGTGTGTTGTTGTGGTGTGGGGTTGTGTGTGTTTTTGGGTTTGTGGTGGGTGGGGGTGTGGTGGGGTGTGGTGTGTTGTGGTGTGGGTGTGTGTTTGTGTTGGTGGGTTTGGTTTTTGTTGTTGTGTTTGTTTGTGTGTGTTGTTTTGTGTGGTTGTGTTGTTGGTTGTGGTGTTTGTGTGTTTTGTGTTGTGGTTTTGTTTTTTTGTTTGTTGGGGGTGTGTTTGTGTGTTTTGTTGTTTTTGGGTTTTTTTTGGGGGTTTTGTGTGTGGTGTGTTTGGTTGGGTTTGGTTGTTGGGTGGTTTGTGTGTTGTGTGGTGTTTGTATATATATTATATATATATATATGTATATATATATGTATAAATATATATATGTATATATATTATATATATGTTGATGTAATATATATGCGCTATTTATATACATATATATGTTTATATATATTTTTTATATGAACATCTATATGTATATATATATGTATATATAATATATTTTAGCTTATGTTATATGTATAGATATTTACAATGGATATAATTGTATGTATATATTATGTATATATATATTATATATATATGTTTATATGTCATTTATATATTTGTATATGTTATATATATTTATACATATCATATGTATTTCTACACATTTATATGTATATATAACATATAATGGTTAATATGTATATATATGTATATATACATGGTTTATATACCTATGATATATGTATATATATGTATATCTGATTTATATCATATATGTATGATATAGCATGTTATATATGGATATATATGTATATATATAACATTTATATCTTTATATATCATGTCTATATAATATATGTATATATAATATGGTTATATACATATATATATGTATTCTTATATGTATATATATATATATTTATTATATATATAGTATATATAATTATATATGTATATATATGTATATATTATTTATAATTATATATGTATATTATATATACATATATATATGTATATATTAGGTATTTATATACATATATATATTTATATAATGGATATATATACATATATATGTATTTATATGTTATATTACCATATATGTATATATACTATATATATGTATATATATGTATATATTATATAGTATATATGTATATCGTATAGTATTATGTATATATATATATTATATAGATGTTGTACATCTATATATATGTATATATACATATATTTATAAGTATATATATGTATATATTATATGTATATATATATGTATATATTTATATATATGTATATATATATGTATATATACATATTATATTTATATATATATGTAATATACATATATATTATATATATGGTTGCGCATTATATATATATATGTATATAT
>NW_028234409.1:25113930-25128930 GCF_977035675.1 Penaeus japonicus | reverse complement strand
GATGCAAACACAATACTATGATATGAAAGAATGGTAAAAATAACCAGAGCAAGGACAAATGGATTTTTTTTTTTTAGTCAAAATCTTTTCCTATTTCCCTATGCATGTGCTTTTAATATGAACCAAATTTTAAAGTTTATATCATTACCTTTTTTTTAGGTTTTGCAATTTGTCACTTTCTTTGCTTTTATGGGTGATTAAAGATGGCATGTTAGAAATAAAACAGTATTGTACTTTAGTGGAGGCTAGCATGCATTTTTGAAATGATTTTGCTCAATTTTTTCAAGGTTTTAATTTAAGTAGGTAATTAGGGATATCATTCCTTTGGCAAGTAATGTTGAAAGGAAAGTTACACTGAAGATTGTCTGTAATGCTACTTGATAGCAAAAGATTTTATTGGTTGGCTTTGAGGCTCTAATATTAGCCCATTATATATCATGAGTCATGGGAAACTTAACCTATTGTAGACAAGGGATAGGCTTGCTTGTTCAGTCTCCAGGATGGCTTTTATTTCAGAGCAAGGCAGCTTCACGCATTGTAAAATTAGTCATTTTTGTGTTTTATTGTATTGGGAGACTTGTATGTTTCATATCATAAGCTCTATCAATGCTGCAGTTGACTAAAATTGTATAATAAGATCCTTATCTCATTATCTTTTTACTTTGCATGATAGAAGTATTGTCATTTTTGGGAGGAGCAAGAAAGCAAGAGGATGGCAACTTGCTGTGTGCCATTGCTCTATAAGGGTAGTGCTTGCTCGTGACTGTGGATGGGAGCCATTCAAGGCTCTCTCTCCTGCTGGTGCTAGAAGAAAGTGGTGACATCTGTTTTGGATGTTAGGTGAAGCCCATTTTGCTTAATTTATAGGTCACTCCTTACTCATAGCACAATAAAATAAGTGATCCAAAATACCCAAATGTCATGTATATCATGACGCCTGTCCGCAGTAGGTTAACATACCTAAAAAGACAGACTGAGTGACACGCATACACCTTATTAAAGATTTTTTATTTGTCACCTTAATCACTGACCAATTAGTTACTTGTTTATAAAGGACACCTGTAGTTTATATACTGGGTATGTAAAGAAATATGTATATGATTGTGTGTGAATAATATAGTAGTAACAACAACAACAGTAATTTGCACTGAAATTAAAGTATATAAAATGTAATTAGAGCGGTGCCTACATGTCAGGTAAGAAGTCCTGTACACTCAAGAGACAAACCTTTTTGATGAATTCTTAATGTCATGAAGTCATTTTTTCTACACTGCTAGTGCATGCAAAAGAATGACATGTATCCATACCAGTTCAAAATATTAAAAGGAAAATATTATTTTTGTTTCTTCAAAACACATATGTATTTATACATTTATTCATTTGTTTATATGGCTCTTCCCTTGGTTACATGTTTGTTTATTCTCAGTCTCCATGAGACTCGTACAAAGATATTTCCTCTTTGTTTATTTTTCTCTCTCCCTCCTTCCTCTTTCTCTTTGTGTCGACTTGCATTACAACTAGCTTCAGTTCATAAAACCACCAAAGTGTCTGCAGCATATTTAGAAGCAGCAAACATATGAATGAGAAAATATATCTTGGGATTAAGATTGTAGAACTTGAGGCATCCTTTGTTGGTGAAGCCTTAGTGTGAAGTTAATCCAGTGCAGGATTTTGTGATTATCGCCATGGAGATTTCCTGTAATTATCTCGATAGTTACTATGTCGTGAATTACTCTTGTGAATTCATATAGGCTTTGTCTTTTTCTCTCTTTTTGCAATATGCTCCATGGTAGTCTTGGGTGTTTTGACAGATTTATGGCCTTGGTGTAAAAGTTAAGTGATGAGTTTTGTGTATTGAATTTTATATGGTCAGGTTATTTACTTTTTGGTGAGAATTGTAAGACCAACATTTTTCATTTTCTAACATCTGTTAAAGAATTTCTTTTTATTGGTTTTATTCCATAAATATTCTGGTATCTTAACCCACTCACGACAGGGATATTCCAGCCTTGCCTGTTACAATGCCGGGGCTCTCGAATGCTTAGGCCTAAATCAATTAAATGACTGGCACCATATGGTGCCACCCGGCAAATGGGCCCTTGAATGAGCGGTACCGTAGTGTACCACCCATCCAGAAAGGGTTAATAGCTTACTCAGCATAGCTTACTTATTAATTTCAGCCATTAGTTTCCAATGCATGTGTTTGTTAGAATTACGTAACAACTATATACATAGCAGATAAACCCCCTATACACAAAATATATTTATTAGAAGATGAGACTACAGTTTCGAAATCCACCAGGATTTCAAAACTGTAGTCTCATCTTGTAATAAATATGTTTTTCATATAGTGAGTTTATCTGCCATTTTTCTATACGAAAGTGTTTTGCAATTCAAATAATATACATATAAAAAGGTAACTAGAACAGGCCTGTCATGCAATGCTATGGTCTCCAAGTTTTATGCTCTCTTATAGGCCAATGCACCTCCTCGCACATTTTCTTGCCAAGTGCTTGGATTGGTCCCTATATGACCATAAATTGCCAGTTAGGTCTAAGTCCTTTCTTGTAATAATGTGCTAGCTATACTATTTATTGCTCGATGCATAGATCCATAAGTGATTGTTGGGCAACCCTTACTTTGTTTATGGTTTTTTATACTTAATAGTGTCGTATATTTTCTTAGTTTTTTTTTTCTGATCAGAAAAATTACCAATTGAAATTCTGTGGTAAATAATTTGTATTTGTTGATCTTGATGTAGCTGTTATAATTCATTTAAGAAAACAAATTACAGCAAAGCTCTGATTTTCTTTTTTTTATTAAAATGAATGTGGTAGTTAAAGGTGTGTAAAAGATTGTTTTCAGTTATATTGTTAGTTACTGATGAGGTAGAAATCATTCCACTTCCTGATAATTAGATGTAAAAAATTGGATGTTTCATTGATGCCATTTATTTGTTTGATCTTATCTTATATGATAGCTTTGTAGATTGATTAGTGTTATCCGAAGTCCATTTTTTAGAAGTTGCAGTAAACTTTTTTCTGAGGTTAATTGAGAGTTTGGGAATAGTTCAGTATCCCTCTTAAGAAACTCGACTGCACCTGCATTTTCTTTGTTCGAACCTTTATTCTGGCTGATGAAATGGTAAACTTATAAAACGATTAATACTGCATAGTAGAAATAGAGAAAAGAGATAAATAGACAAAAAATCTTGTTTACGGCGAATAATCACATTGCACATTAATTTGAATCCAATTGGAATAGAAAACTGCACAGTCATGACGTCACTCATGAGTTTCAGGAGTGACGTCAGTAGGAAGAGTTGTCATGTGTTGTCCCCTGAGTGGCTTATCCCCGGGCGACGTGTTACCACAAAGATGGTGTAAGGGCGACGCAACTCGTACTGAAGTAAACATAGCCTGGTTACCATGGAAGGATATTAATAGCTTTAAACCCACTTGGCCTTTAACTCGCCGCCTTTCGGTTGCCGGATAGGCAATTCTGTCTGAAATGGCGGGTGATATTGCGTTGAATTTTTAAGTATCGATTTTTGAGCGACCTGGCTTGAGTGTTGGAGGTATCTGCCGACGCTGTAAGTGTGTCAGCGATGACATAAATGGCGTTGCTCGAATTTGGAGGTTTATTTGGCAGCGTTCGCAGGGGCGTGCGCACGCCGGTGGCCGTTGGCTGCCAGTGACGAGCTCAGTTGTGTTGGTGGCGAGGTGAAGTGGGAACGCGCGCCGCTCCGCTCTCCCCTTTTCCTCGGTCAACAACGGGTACGTTTGTTCATGTGCATTAGCAAGAGGGAAACGTGTGTGTTCGGTCGAGAGAGTGACGTGTAGCGCAGCTCCTCCGCGTGAGGCAGAAGGGAAAGAGAACCGTGAACCGGCAAGTGTTGTGATTAGTCGAAATAGACACGTCTCTCTCCCCTCAGACATCTTTCACTTTTCCCATAGTGGAGCTTACAGGGACCCGGCTTCAACAGCAGCAGCAGGAACAGCCTGCTCTGACACCGCTTGGCACTGCTGTCTGTACACCGGTGTCCCACTCAAGGGGGGAGGGGAGACTAGTGGCCCGAGGAACTTAGGTTGAGCAAAAAGGCCAAGTTGAAGAAAGAAGTAAGCAAGCAAGGGAGGAAGGTAAGGATCCGCCACGAAGGATGAAGGATGGATGTGCGTGTAGGGGGGAGGGGATGTATGTATGTATGTGCGCGCGTGCCGTCTGGTGGCGCGGCCGGGGTAGCGGCAGCAGCAGCAGCAGTAGACTGCAGCAGACTGCGTCAGCCCCGCCCTCTAGCTGGGGTCGCCACACTACTTTCGTGAGCCAGAGGCGACACTCACATGGGCAACCTGATTGGCCGTGCCTCCACGCCCTTGGTGCCCCCCTCGCAGTCATCTTCGCCTGCCAAGGTAACGGGGCATGTCAGGCCACTCCAAAGGTCGTGAAGTGCACAGATAGTGCGGGGCCGGAAACTCCCGCTAAAAAGCAGTGCACGGCTAGGAAAGCGGTGACGTGACCCCCACCCCCTTGTTAAGGTGTTGACAGACAATTACTACCGCGGCTGCAGCGATGGCGGGAGTAGCAGGAACTGGTGGAACGTCACGTCGCGTTCGGCTTCGTTCAGTTTCGCCGAATGCTGTGTCATCGCCGTCGAGTGCCATACTGGCAATACGACTTGATGTGCGGCGATGACGGGTCGTGATGGTGCCGACTGAGCCGATCGCTGGTAAACGCGGGGTGTTGTGCGGTGGTGGTGGCGGGAGGTCAGACTGTTGAGCTGACCAGTTGATCAGAATATTCCGTGAGTAGCGGAATGGGAAGACGAAGTGGGTGAAAGGGGGCGTCCCCATTTCTAACCCCCTTCTCTTCCCATGTTTTTTTTTTCTCACAAACAAACAGCGTGTGAATACTTCTGGAATCTTCCTCTAGAAAAGTGACTGGCCGACTACCTCACGCTCTGCATGTCATCGAGGTGTCAAGTCGAAAGGAGTGCGACATTTACTCGTTTCATTTGTCTTTGCCTCCAGTCTTCCTGTTCCTCCTACCTGAACTGCGTGTGTACGTGTTCATATATGTACATATGTACACACATACACACACACACACACACACACACACACACACACACACACATACATACATATACATACATACATATACATACACACATACATACATATACATACACACATACATACATATACATACACACATACATACATATACATAGACACATACATACATATACATACACACATACATGCACACATACATACACACATACATACACACATACACACATGCATACACACACACACACACACACACACACACACACACACACACACACACACACACACACACACACACACACACACACACACACACACACACACACACACACACACACACACACACACACACACACACACACACACACACACACACACACACACACACACACACACACACACACACACACACACACACACACACACACACACACACACACACACACATGCACACACATATGCACGCACACACACATGCACATGCACACACACACACGCACACATACAAAAACACATGCATACATACATGCACATATGGGTGTGTGGGGGCTGTCTATGTATAATGTATTGCGGGTACTTAAACACGCATGCATATTCACGAAGTTTACAGTAAACGTATTTACAATTATTATATAGAGACAAGAATATATATATTATACACGTTTGTATATAATCCTTTTTAAAGAAAAGTAACAGTTATCTAGTCATGCAGATTCTTACTGGTCTATGTACTCTGTTATAATGGTGGACGATTATGTACGTTTTGATTATTCCTTAGTGTTTTTGTCGCTGCCTTTCCTCTTCCTCCTCCTCCCTTCCTCCTTCCTCCCTCCTTGTTTGGATTGTTTGTATAGTGAAAAGTTGTAGATTTCCGGAAAGATTTGTCCCTGTACGTGGTTCATTTGGTTCCTGCTGTTTTTCACATTCTAACCGGGGCTTCATGACTTTTCAGTTGTATTAAAGTGTGTGCTTGGGGGGGGGGGGGGGGGCGTTATCGAAGCTGGGCAAGGTTGTCGTTCCTGCGTGCGTTGACATCACTCGGCGGTGGTGGTTGTTGGGGATATGTGGTCAAACGGTTCCTGATGAGCAGCAGCGATCCCATGTTGGAAGCATTGTTCGGTCGGATCACGTTACTAATTAGCAGCCAAGCGTTCCTTCGTTCGTTTATATTTAGGCGGGGGCGAATATTGGCATTTTTGTTCCCCTTTCGGACAGATAATGCAGCAGGAAAAAAGGAGGGGGAGGTGTGTCAGAATTGCTCCACCCTCTCCCCCCTCCCTCCCCCCCTTGGTCTGCAGCGTCCGGTTTGACATTGCATAATGCCCTTCGTTCAAGAGGAATGACAATAGAGGAGATGGCAATACTTTAATTAGTCATTTTTTAGAATGGTGGGTGAGGCAGTATGCATTCTTCTGGAAGGCCAGTTTGTATCCAAATCTCGTTGCAGCGGCGGGGAGCGAGGGGGAGGCACGGGGGCTGGGGGAGGACCGTACGTGGGGTGACTCAGCACTAGCATGTGAGGAGAGATTGGGTTTGAATTGATAGGATCCATGAACGAAGACCTGTTCTCCCTTTGGGGATTTCTTTCTCATGTGCATCCGGCTGCTGACTACTTCCGGTTCGGAATAGATATCTTATTTTTCTGTGTCCGACTCTCAATTTATTCCTAAAGTGAAGCCTGTAGATGATGGGCTTGTATGGAGGGGGTGCATTTTCTACCATGGCAGTAGAAAACCCGTTTACAATTCGCCACAGGATAGGGAGGCTGAAAGATGATCTGTTCGCCGAATGCGCCCTTTGGTCTCCCTTTCTATCCAGTTTTCACTTTCTCAAGAGTTTTTTCGCGTAAAATATAAAAAGCATGAAGATAGCTGCAGCCGGCAAGCTGCAGATATTCCTTCTGTTGGCGGAGGTGTCGACGAGGATAGCGGGAGGACGCAGCTGGTGGTCATGGTAACTTCGCCGTTGTGATGACGTCCGGCGCGTGGTGACAGGCGGATCGGGATTCGGGGCGGGGCGTCGGCGAGGCGGTCACGTGGTCGGCGGTGCGTCACCGAGGGCCCCCTTTTCGCTTGCGGGGACGAGCGGAGCGGCAGCCGGCCGGCTTGCTCTGTTCGTCCGGCCCTCCGACACCTCCCTTCCCAAGGTTGATGCTCCGGGATCTCCGTTACGTCATGGTTGGGGGCTCCTGATGGGGAAGAGAGGGGGGAGAGGGGCTCTTGGCAGGGAAGAGGGGGGGGGGTGAGGGGCTCCTGATGTGAGGTGATGAGTCTGGCTTACTCCCGCCTCTTCCGCTGATAAGAAAGCACAGACATTATACATGAAACCTTAGTCTAGTGGTTACCGGTGTGAAAGAATGTGAGGGAATATATTGTACATGCCATTCATCACTCGTGTAGAACGCATACATGCCTGGTCTTTGTCCATTGAGGGACACGTGGGCGAGATGGGTTCCCTTGTCGAAGTGTGATGTCATCAGCATCAGGCAATGCGACAACAAAGGGTGCGTCAACAAGCTTAAACTGTTCCGCCCGAGGATGAAGCGTGACGATCAAGCCTACTCATGTCTTCCAGTGAGATCTTGGATAAGGACGCAGGTGTGAATTGTACGAAAAGTGCGTCTCGTTTCCCTTTTTGTATGCAATTACTCGAGTAAAAGCTTTACTAATCGCCTTTCTGCATAGAGGAGGAATTTGTTTATGAAGGCAGGTAAACTCGCTAAGACCAAACTTTTGGGCACCTCTTCACTTCATCTCCTTGTATTTTTTTCTTTTTGCTTCCACCTCCCCTCAACCAGATATGCCACAAACGCCTCTTGCCGTCATCTCTCTCTCTCTCTCTCTCTCTCTCTCTCTCTCTCTCTCTCTCTCTCTTTCTTTCTCTCTCTTTACCCCTCTCATCTCACCTCTCACTTTCTTCTATTCTTTATTTCCCCTTCCCCAATATGCGTGAGCACACACACACACACACACACACACACACACACACACACACACACACACACACACACACACACACACACACACACACGTGAACGTGAACGTGAACGTGCTGTTACCCCCTACCTTAGTTGATGTCCACAGACAACTTAAAAGCGTGGTTAAATGGGAATGGGGGGTAGGGGTTAAGAAACACGTGCTTGAAGTTATTTTCGTCATCGATGCTCGTGTGCGATGCTGTGGGTGATGGGTCTGTGTTTCGTTTTGAGTGCATGGCCGTGTGAGCAGTAGAAAAGTGTGTGTATGTGTGCGTGCATATATGATTGTATGTGATATGAGATAATGTAATTATACAATATCAGTATAATGTTAATATCTATAAATAGATTGTCTAGAGGATAGAATAAGATGGGATTAGTCAAGATGATATATATCAAGTCTACATTTAAACTTAGAGACTGATAAAATCATCTCGATTGTTTATCAGGTTTTAGGCATTACTGCGATCACTGGCTCACGTCTTGTCCTATGTGACGATGCGTGTGTTTTTATGAGCATGTGTTAAAAGACTGAAGAGAGAGGAGATAAAAGAAAACAAGACTCGGTTAGTCAGGATACAGTACCTACGGTAACTCAATTTGGATTAGAAAGTCTCATTAATCGTGACAATTTGTTTACCCTTCTTTGTTTTATGAATTTTGAATGATGTGAGAGCTGTGGTAAATGCCATTATCCGATTAAACGTTCTGATTAACAGTGTGCCACTTGCTTGTTCGTTCGCACGCTCGCCGCTATTCATTTGTTTAGCCTTTTTTCTTAACTGTCTTCATGTTACCACTCGTCTCCATAGTATTGAAAGTGACTGATTTAGAGACGTGTTGTCAGTTGTTTTAATCTTAGGATAAGGAGATTCACGGGGTGTTTTCTATTTTGTACGTATTTATTATGAGTGCGGGAACACCACACACTGTCGCCGTTTAGACGCTCTTTGTTATCGCGTCCGTTACTTCACTTCTCAGATATGATTGGCTTGAAACGTTTTCTGAAGTTAACTTTTTCCTGAGTTTGTATTATGATGGAAGATCTTAGTATATCGGCAATTCTCGGGAGATACTGAATTATGTGCAACCAGTCCTTTGTCTGTTTTGGGACAAAGGAAAGGGATGGTGGTAGTGGTCGTGGAGGGGGAGGAGGGGGGAGGGGGTAGGAGTATGTGCAGGTGGTTGTCAGGGCAGCAGCGCGTGCCCGGGCTGCTCCGTCATACACTACGGCAGCAGACGGAAACAGAGAAAGATACAAGAAAGAACTGGGCGCGAGATGAACCTTTTATTTCTTGTCCGCCTGACACAAAGACCCTGGCTCTGAGTGGGTGCCAGTATGTTTTTTTTTTATCTTTCTCTGTATCTCTCGTAGCCCCCTCTTGCCTGTATCTGTTATATTATCTTTTATTTCGATACCCCTCCATTCCCTTGCCTGGTTTCGTTTTCTCTCGTTTTCATTCCTTCCATACCTATTCTCTCGATCTATCTATCTATCTATCTCTTTCTCTCTCTTTTGCTCTCGTTCTCCCATAACCCTCGAATGCTATTGACATTCCTCCGAATTTTAGTTATGATATACCTGTATAATACGTGCACTGAAGAGGATGAAAGTGTATGATGATCGTGGCGTGACGGTACCCTGAGTTAATCCGGTAAAGGCACAAAATAACCTGCATGACGAGGGTTCTAATGTGGATGCTGGTTGCAGAGCACTTTTATCTCCCCCCTCTCTCCCTCCCTCATCCTCTCTTCTCTCCTCCATCCTCTTCACCTCCTATCCCTCCTCCATCCTCTTCACCTCCTATCCCTCCTCCATCCTCTTCACCTCCTATCCCTCCTCCATCCTCTTCACCTCCTATCCCTCCTCCATCCTCTTCACCTCCTATCCCTCCTCCATCCTCTTCACCTCCTATCCCTCCTCCATCCTCTTCACCTCCTATCCCTCCACCATCCTCTTCACCTCCTATCACTACCCTATCCTCTTCTCCTCCTATTCCCTCCCCAACCTCTTTTCCTCCTCCTATTCCCTCCCCCAACCTCTTTTCCTCCTCCTATTCCCTCCCCCATCCTCTTCTCCTCTTCCTATTCCCTCCCCCATCCTCTTCTCCTCTTCCTATTCCCTCCCCCATCCTCTTCTCCTCTTCCTATTCCCTCCCCCATCCTCTTCTCCTCTTCCTATTCCCTCCCCCATCCTCTTTTCCTCCTCCAATTCCCACCCCCAACCTCTTCTCCTCCTATTCCCACCACAACCTTTTCTCCTCCTCCTCCTATTCCCACCCCCAACCTCTTCTCCTCCTCCTCCTATTCCCACCCCCAACCTCTTCTCCTCCTCCTCCTATTCCCACCCCCAACCTCTTCTCCTCCTCCTCCTATTCCCACCCCCAACCTCTTCTCCTCCTCCTCCTATTCCCACCCCAACTTCTTTTCTTCCCCAATTCAACTCCCTCTACACCCCCCGCCCCACCCTCAGTGTCTCCTCCAGCCACCCTCCGTCCTCTTACTTTCACCATGGATGGATGTGGGCTGAGGCGATCATATGGCGGCCGGTAGCTGGGAGACGGCACGAGGTGTAGAGGGAGGCCCTTCTTTGTTGTTTTGTCTCGCGCAGCAGCATCGGAGGTTTTACTTCTTTCTTTCTTTTTATAGTCATGATGGGTAGATCTTGTTTTAAGGGGGATGGGGGTGAAGAGGGGGTTTAGTTGGTTGTTACTGTCTTACACGTCTTCATATAGTTTTCTTATCTCTTATTCCTTTCCCCCCCCCCCCTCTCTCTCTCTCTCTCTCTCTCTCTCTCTCTCTCTCTCTCTCTCTCTCTCTCTCTCTCTCTCTCTCTCTCTCTCTCTCTCTCTTACTTCCCTGCCCCCCCCCTTCCCCTCTCTTCCCTCCCCTCACACACGAGTTTGTCTAATGTTGGCTTCCTTCCTTGTTCCTTCCTTTCTCTCTCTCCCTCCCGCGTCCCCCCTCTCCCCTCACACGAAATTGTCTAACGTTGGCTTGTGTTGAAGAAAAAAAATCAAATAAAATATTTACCAGGGACTCTTCTTTAGTCATTTAGCGTAATTTGTTTGTCTACTGATTATTGTCCATTGAAGTTATCTTGCCCCACTAAATGACACCACTTCGGTTCCAACCAAATGAAGTACACAATACAACCAAACCTCGCATGAGACCAAGAGGACAGGGATAGCCTTGTGCTGACTCATCTTCTCTCCTTGGCTGTCGACGTGGCTCGCACCCCAGCATGTCTGCGGCGTGTTTGCCGCCTTCCCTGCATGCTCCGGACGTATCTCGTTTGCTAACTTGCTCGATTGTATTGATCTTAACACTTCGTTACTGGAAGGGAGAGAGAGAGAGGTTTCACACACTCACTCACACTCACACAGTCACACTCAAATAAAGACGCTCATACTCGCACTGACGCACGTTAAGAACATGTTGAGGCCGGTCTCCGCAGTAGGTCGCTTCCCGTGGCCTTAGCATGCCGAGACGACTCATAGTCACATGCACGCCAGACGCGAGCGTTATCAAGTATCGCTGAGAGGGAGTGAAAGTGCAGATTACATGTGCATTTGGGGTAGTATATAGATGTGGGTGTACATTGAGTGCAGGTGGTGGAACGAGATGTGTATGTATTCTCGCTTGTATTGGTACACGTTATTTTCGAAAGGAGACAGATGGATAAACAGGACGGTCGAGTTCCGAGTCAGTGAGGGAAACATGCCGTTGGTCGTGGCAGTGGGCCCCAAACCCAAGCGCCAAGCACCGGATATCGGGCTTGGGACGCTGACCTCGAGGCAAGTTCACTCGTGAGTGAGCAGATGCGGTTCGGCGGATGGGCGGTGGCCGGAGAAACTCCCTTATATTAACGAGGTCGGATACAGGTTGGTGACGCCTTGGCACTATCTGGGTCACCATTCATGATTGTAACTCTCGGGAGCGGGAGGAGGAGCATTGGCAGTTGTCGATTGGCGGTCTATTGATTCCCCAGTTCCATGCCGAGGAGGCAGAAGGAAATCCATATATCCATCTCCGTGATGTAGTGCCGGGGCGGGAGTGGTGAGGGTAGAGGAATAGTATGTAAACACCTGGTTGGCATGTGTCGCATGTTCAGTCTTACTTGCAGGCAGTCAGTTTCGCCCGCAGCTGCCTCGTACTCACTGTAGGTGCTCTCGTGGGCGCTGACGAACGACTTAAAAGACGCATGTGATCGCGGCCGAGGATGGCTGCTGGCACACACGGGGTTAGGCGGTCGTGATCGATTACACACAGCACCGCAGAAGCTGTGGCAGAACCGCACAGCTATTATATTCAGGCTTCCCGAATGTGACCTGGCTGCATATCCCAACTTGCTTGTGGGAATGGTATTCCTGCCTGAGTCGTGCAAAGAAGCTATTGGCAGGATAGGTCAAAGTCTGACGACTATATTTAGTGGTGCATAGGTGACGAACACTTCAAGCTATTAAATAAAACTAAATCAGTCTTGCTATGGCTTGTAGACTCGCCACACACGACGAATACATTTATCAAAGAGGTTAGAGCACTTCAGAGAAGCTCTCGCCAACGGCTTTCTTTGCTGTGCCATGGTTTAGATACGACTAGACTGATTGTATACGCAATTGCTAATTAATCACTACGACAGTCCTCCATTCATCGACATTAGCCCGTCTTAGATTGAAGTTCCTATTGCATGTTCTTAAAATACCACAAAGGTCGATATCACAGTGATCGTCATCTCTATCTTTCTTGAACCTCACCGTGACTCCGCTTTTTCCACCGCAAAGCAGTCACGGAAGACCAGGAAGTCGAGCAGTTCCTCGTCACTTCGGCACACGGGAGCGGGAGACACGGTAGGGGAAGGGAAGGGGAGGGGAGGGTGAGCGGGCGCGTCAGTCTTCGTTGAGGTAAAAATTGGGCCGGTATTAAGGCGACCCTATGCGTGCTCCTCGAGCAGGTGTCGCCTTGCATTTTGCATGATATTTGTATTTTGTTTGGCCTTTTTCGCGCCGGGCTGATAATGTTGAAGAAGAGTGCGTGCTCCTATCTCCCTTTAGGGTTCGTGAGTGGGCGAACAGAAACTAGGAAAGTGATGGGAAGTTATGGCCTTGTCGATGCGTCCTCTCCTCCCCATCTTACCCCCATTTCCTCCCCTCCCCTCCTACTCTCAGCCTCCACGCCCTTAGAACATCTGGCTGGGAGAGACTCATGGTCGATAGGGACTTCCGCTGGCAAAAGTCTGACCAGGACACTGCACCGAGGAACTTGGCTGTGATTATCGAAATACTACTCCTTTATATGGCGGTGCCTGAGGGAGGCGAGATAAGGAGGCGAAGCAAGGAAGAGAGACAAAGTGGGGGGAGGGGGGTTGAGTGAACGAGTAAGGAAGAGAGCGAGTGCGATTGGTGTGCGTGTGCTGGCTTTAAAGGTGCACTAGCAAATGGATTGCATTGCAAAAAAAAAATCTCGCCTTCCCTCCTTCCCTCCATCCTTGGGAGTATTTTGCGTCGCTCGTGGAAAGTTGTTGAAAAAGTTCACCCTATCTTTTCTTCTCCTCCACCCCCTTACCCATTACGTGACCCTTTTCTTGTAGTCTTAGATAGACCCTGGTTTCAGAGACGCACGACCTTCAAGGAGTCAGGTGTAAGCGCGCTCTCATCTCGCTGCCGGAATACGGAATGTAGGCGGAGTCGGTCTGTCGCAAAAATCCTGAACGCTAGCGGAGCACAACAACCGCGATGTTAATATAATTGATGACTTGCGTTGCTGCTTGGATCCATTGCCATTCGTTGCCGGCAGATCTCGCTCTGGTGCGACCTCGAGAACAACCCCCTATCTATCACAATTACCTCCCCCTCTACTTCCAGTCCCTGTCACACTTCAGGCATAGACGCCTTTTAAGTCGTCTGATATGCAACTTGTACTACAGGCCCTGAGCTATATTTACAATGATGTCGCATCTTCACAGATGTACCACTCCACCCCCTCTCCACCCCTCCTACTCCATGTACTGCCCTCAATAAGTCGACCTTCAACATCTCGTTATCATCGGACCTGTTCATGGTATAGATAAAAATAGCAGTTGAGTGCAACGTCTGTTGTTTGGTCTCTCCTCCTTTCTTTCTCCCATTCCCATTCCCTCCCTCTTCCTTCGCTTTCCCTCTTCCTCCCCCACACTTACTACATACTCGCACAAAGTGGACGTTTAAGTCAACATAGATTTTTAATAGCTAAAATCTGTAAGTTAAAACTACCAAAATCATGAGAATCGTCGAAGTTTTTTTTATCGGCATCCGATGATCTCTAAGGTAGGTGGGCGTGTGTAACCAAATCTTGATTAGCGACTTGGCTTTGGGTTTTGAATCGGAAAGCTAAACGTGATTCTAGGATTCAGGTCGTAGCGGACGGATGGACGTATTGAGAAGGTGAACGAAGAGGGCTAACAGCCGTTCGATTGCTACTGACGTCACGTGTTTTCGTATGAAAGGACAGTACTGTTGGGTGGGGGGAAGGGGGAGGTATGGAAGGGGAGTGGGGGGAAGTTATTAAAGAAAACGGGCGATAAGGGGGGGGGGGTAGGGGTTAGAGGGAGAAGGTGTGTTATCGCCTAGGTGGGGTGGGAGACACAGTCGAGGTGCGAGTTTCGTTCGAGTGGGACTATACTGTGACCGCGAGGGGGCCGCTCTTCCCCTCGTATGCGTGCGCTACTTCGTGCTTGGCTACTTTTGTTTGTATTCTCTTTATGGTCGTGTGATCCTCTGAAGTGCTAAACGCTTTAGTGTGTGTGTTGGGGGGGGGGTCGTCTTTTTTTCCTGTACATAAATACACACACACACATATATATACATATATATGTATATATATATACATACATACATATATACATACATACATACATACATACATACATACATATATACATACATACATACATACATATATACATACATACAT
>NW_028234409.1:25108930-25111430 GCF_977035675.1 Penaeus japonicus | reverse complement strand
TACCGTAAAATGGGTGCTAATAAGAGTCACGGAAGGAAATATACCACATATTTATGCTCACCACTTCCTATTCCCCCGCCCGAAGTAGAGTTGGAGGGGGGGGAGGCAAGAATGCTATCCATTTGCGTCTTAGAGAGATCGAAAAAAAGCTTAGTTCCTCGCTTTGTACAAAAGTCTGAATTCTGATGTAATGAGCCGTCTCGCCGTCATTACGTGGCGTGAGCAAGGTCGCGGTTACACGTTGGCCATTTTGGGGGCCTGCTGGGAGGAAGGGGACTCGTGTTAGTTGAGAAGGAAGTTTTTTTTTTTTTTTTTTTTTTTTCATTGCTTCATTAACCTATTAATTTGTTCTTTTATCGTAACGTTATTATTTGATTCAAGGAAAGTTTACTTTTTTTTATTGGGTGTCCATGTTTATTTCTTCTATTCAGCGTTTGCGAAACGAGGCACAAGATAGTTAAAATCAAGAATGTGTTTGTATTTTGTGTGTGGGGGGTGGGGGGGGTATCGGGTAATTTTGCTATGGCGAAGTGCTGGAGCTATTGGGAATTCCCTCCTCCTCCCTCTGTCCCTCTACCTATCTCCATCGATAAGTGTGTCTATCCTTGCATAAAGGTTGTGAATACAGCAGCCTGTCGAAGGACGCTGGGGTAGCTTTTGTCTGTATGTGGGTGGGTGGTGTGGGGGGGGGGGTGTCTTCGCTTATCGGAGGGAAGCCTCAGTAATAGAGCTTGTAACAAACTTTTGCTGTTTTTTTGTGCTTTTTTTCCTCTCTGACTTTCTTTTTCTTAGTCTTTGCTCATTCACCATGTCAGACTGACCTCCTTCTGTAACTGTGAATCGCGAGTGTTCTGCATTGTCCTTTAAAGGTGACGAGGCGACGGCAGAGATGGTGGTGGTGACGTTTTGTGTAAAGGATGACTTGGTTCTTTCTTCATATTGATAGTGGTGATAGTATTACTGTGGCGAGTCCCCCCCCCCACCCCACCCCCTCATTACTCCTCCTCATTCTTCTTTCGCCTCGCTTTGCATTCTTCCGCCACGCGTCATTGTCATACCACACCTGGCATGATTGCGCGTGCGCGGCTTGACTCACCTGTCCGTCGCACAGCCGTGTGTGACCTTGGTAGAGGGAGGGAGGGGGGGAGGGGGAGAGCATGCGGAGGAGGAGAAAGAACGGTTTTGTTTTATTATTCATATCATTTGGCAATTTCTTTATGGATGACGATAGTACAGGGACGATATTTACTATATGGGTGGTGGTTAAGTCAGGGTATGTAGTAGGGACTTGGTCGAGGTTGCGGTTGAAGCCTTATTATCGGAGGAGTTGGAAGGGGGGGGGAGATTTTTTTTTTTTTTTTTTTTTTTTTTTTTCTCTATGATTTGTTCTCGTATTTTCTTCTGGCCCCCTCTAGATGTTTCCCTTTGCCTCCCTCCCTCTGCGTCTGTCTGTCCTCCTCGCTTCAATTTTTTCTCTCATTCTTCATTTTGCTGTTCCTCCTTGTTTTCTCCCCTTTCGTGTTTCGAGTGCGTGTTGTCGCCGTCTGCCTTCGTGTCTGTGAGTGTAGTTATCGGCTTTGTGGATCAGTGACGGCTTGACGAGCATAGGTGCGCGCGCGTGTATGTGTGTGTGTGTGTGTGTGTGTGTGTGTGTGTGTGTGTGTGTGTGTATTCTTGTCCATTTCATCCACCTTCACCTCCATCCACCACCTCGCCCTCTTCCTCTTCATCTTCATCTACATCTTTGTACCTGGCATGTTTCTACTTGTTTATTCCTTTTAAAACGTGTTCACAGCCTTTTGTTTTCTATCCTTACCATTTATTTTGTGGTTAGTTTGGTTTTAATGATTAGATCTTACTTCTTGTTTTTTCCCGTTGCGTTTGCAAATCCAGTTATATTGCATACTGTCCTTGAGAACGTGAGATTGTGGGGGGAAAGAGAGGGAGAGAAGGGGGCTCGTGATAAGTTTTGATGGGCGGTTATGGGAGTGGGCGTGTGTGTTCGACGGTGAAAGGTGGTGATACTGTTTGGACCTGTGCTTGCGACTGTTATTGTATTTTGTTGCTGGTAGTTTGCTGTGCAGGGAAGATGATGTTGGATGCTCGTATTTAGAAGCCTGGATTTATTTTTTTTGCTTTGTTTTGTGGGGGGGGGGGGGGGGGGCGGGGCCTGTTGTGGATGGTGCTGCTGGGAGGTATAGAGTGGATGTTAAGAGTGGGCGTGGTGTGGTGTTCAGCGGTGGACTTACCCCCCCCCCCTCACCCCGGTATCGATCCGTCGTGAGGTTGCCCTCTCTACCCCCACCTCACATAACCCCCCTCCCTTTCCCTGAGGCCACGCCATGTCGACCCGCAGTGGCCCTGAATCCTTCTTTCCCTCACCCGCTGCTGCCGCTGGACACTCGGCATTAGGCTATGAAGGCCTCCTACTCTGCCTCCTTCCCTCCCTTCCCTCCATCCTTGGGAGTATTTTGCGTCGCTCGTGGAAAGTTGTTGAAAA
>NW_028234409.1:25101430-25103930 GCF_977035675.1 Penaeus japonicus | reverse complement strand
TGATTGCGCGTGCGCGGCTTGACTCACCTGTCCGTCGCACAGCCGTGTGTGACCTTGGTAGAGGGAGGGAGGGAGGGAGGGGGGAGGGGGGGAGGGGGAGAGCATGCGGAGGAGGAGAAAGAACGGTTTTGTTTTATTATTCATATCATTTGGCAATTTCTTTATGGATGACGATAGTACAGGGACGATATTTACTATATGGGTGGTGGTTAAGTCAGGGTATGTAGTAGGGACTTGGTCGAGGTTGGGGTTGAAGCCTTATTATCGGAGGAGTTGGAAGGGGGGGGGGGAGATTTTTTTTTTCTCTATGATTTGTTCTCGTATTTTCTTCTGGCCCCCTCTAGATGTTTCCCTTTGCCTCCCTCCCTCTGCGTCTGTCTGTCCTCCTCGCTTCAATTTTTTCTCTCATTCTTCATTTTGCTGTTCCTCCTTGTTTTCTCCCCTTTCGTGTTTCGAGTGCGTGTTGTCGCCGTCTGCCTTCGTGTCTGTGAGTGTAGTTATCGGCTTTGTGGATCAGTGACGGCTTGACGAGCATAGGTGCGCGCGCGTGTATGTGTGTGTGTATATGTGTGTGTGTGTGTGTGTGTGTGTGTGTGTGTGTGTGTGTGTGTGTATTCTTGTCCATTTCATCCACCTTCACCTCCATCCACCACCTCGCCCTCTTCCTCTTCCTCTTCATCTACATCTTTGTACCTGGCATGTTTCTACTTGTTTATTCCTTTTAAAACGTGTTCACAGCCTTTTGTTTTCTATCCTTACCATTTATTTTGTGGTTAGTTTGGTTTTAATGATTAGATCTTACTTCTTGTTTTTTCCCGTTGCGTTTGCAAATCCAGTTATATTGCATACTGTCCTTGAGAACGTGAGATTGTGGGGGGAGAGAGAGGGAGAGAAGGGGGCTCGTGATAAGTTTTGATGGGCGGTTATGGGAGTGGGCGTGTGTTCGACGGTGAAAGGTGGTGATACTGTTTGGACCTGTGCTTGCGACTGTTATTGTATTTTGTTGCTGGTAGTTTGCTGTGCAGGGAAGATGATGTTGGATGCTCGTATTTAGAAGCCTGGATTTATTTTTTTTGCTTTGTTTTGTGTGGCCGGGGGGGGGGGGGGGTTGTGGATGGTGCTGCTGGGAGGTATAGAGTGGATGTGAAGAGTGGGCGTGGTGTGGTGTTCAGCGGTGGACTTACCCCCCCCCCCTCACCCCGGTATCGATCCGTCGTGAGGTTGCCCTCTCTACCCCCACCTCACATAACCCCCCTCCCTTTCCCTGAGGCCACGCCATGTCGACCCGCAGTGGCCCTGAATCCTTCTTTCCCTCACCCGCTGCCGCCGCTGGACACTCGGCATTAGGCTATGAAGGCCTCCTACTCTGCCTCCTTCCCTCCCTTCCCTCTCCCTCTCCCTCTCCCTCTCCCTCTCCCTCTCCCTCCTTTCCACCCTCTATCTCTCGATGTTCTCCTCACACCTCTCCGATTTCGGTTTGTTTAAGCAAAGACTTAGGATTCTTGGACGCGAGTCTAAACGGCAGGACCGTGGATGACAGCATCAGGACTCCCATGGATGCCAGGCGAGAGAGGAGAGGGAGGGCGTCGCGCCATGGCTTTTTAAAGACGAACTTGCGTTTCTCCCTTCTCTTCCCTTCCCTTCTTCCCTTCTCTCCCCTTCTCTTCTTTTCACCCCTATTTATCTTATCTTCCCCTCCTTTCTGACGACTACCCCTCTCTCTTTGTTCCTGCACTGGCCACGTTTGTCTCTCGTGTCTGTCATTATTTCCACTGGCGATACTTGTCAGTTAGCTTGCGCCCTCCGCTTTTTCTAATTAATCTAAGTTTCATCTCTCTCCAACTCTCCTTTCTCCTCTTTCCTCTCTCTTCCCCTCACTCTCCTCTCCCTTCTCCCCCTCTCCTCTCCTAATCTCTAGCCCTCCTTTCTCACTCCCTCTTCCCCTTCCCCTTCTTTCGCTTCCCCTTCCCCTTCCCCTTCCTCTTCCTTCCTCTCTACCTCTCCCTCCCTTCTTCCTTCCGTAGTGGCATTGGAATTATCGCCTTAAGGTCCAAGAGGTTATGGCATTCGTGTTGGGAAGGGTCTGGAGTGCCGCCGCAGCCAGGTGCCAACGATGGTGTCTGGTTGGCAGATTGCACGAGAGCCGTATCGGCGTCGACGGCTAACAAAAGTAATTAACGAAGAGCGTGGATTTGCTGTTGTACTTGTAAGAGTATGCAGTTTATTGATACGCTAATCCATGTGAAATGTTGGGTATTGGACGTGTTTAGCGACTTAAGTAATTCAATCAAAGCCCGAGCGCACACTATCTATCTGTTTATCTATCATTCTCCTTTCTCACCCCACACCGCTCTCAGTCCTTGAGGTACCTGGCGAAAGGGCGGACACCAGCATGTAATGCGTAGTGTTTCGCGGCTTGCAAGGTCAGGTTCATGACGGTTTGTGTCTGTCTAGCTTCTCTCTCTCCCGCTCCCCTTTTCCTCCCCCCCCCCCCTTTTTC
>NW_028234409.1:25086430-25096430 GCF_977035675.1 Penaeus japonicus | reverse complement strand
ATTTATATATTTTATATATATTATATATTATATATATATTTTATATATTTATATATATATATATTTATATATATATTGTTATATGTTTTATATATTAATATTTATATATATTGTTTATTATAATATATTTATATATATATTGTTATATATTTTATATATATATTATTGTTATATTATTATATATATATTGTATATATATATATATATATATATATATTTATATATATATTTATATATATTTATTATATGTATATATATTATATATATATATGTTTATATATTATTATATTATATTATTTATATATATTGTTATATTTATATATATTTTATATATTATTATAATATATGTATTTATATATATATATGTATATATATATATTATATATTATTATTTATATATATATATGTAATATATATATTTATGTATATTGTTATATTATTATATTATATGATATTTATATGTATATGTTATAATTATGTATGTATATATATATATTATGTTATTATATTTATATATATATTATATATATTTATATATATATTTATATATTTTATTATATTTATATATATATATTTTATGTATATATTATTTATATATGTTATATATTATATATATGTATATATATGTATATATATATGTGTATATATTATGTATATATATTGTATTTATATATATATTAGTTATGTATATTTATATATTGTTTTATTTTATCTATATATATGTATATGTATATATATATATATATTATATATGTATATATATTTATATATTTTTATATATGTGTATATATATGTATATATTATGTTATGTATATATTATATATATTTATATATATATGTATATATATTGTATATATATGTATATATGTGTATATATATTTATATATGTTATATATATGTATATATATTTATATATATTTATATATATGTATATATATTTATATATTTATATATGTATATATATTTATATATATATATTATATATATATTATATATATATATTAATATTATATATATGTATATATATTATATATTATATATATTATATTATATTATATATTTATATATATTATATATATTTATTATATATGTTATATATATTTATATATATGTATATATATTTATATATATGTATATATATTATTATATTGTTATATATTTATATATGTATATTATTATATATTTATATATGTATATATATTTATATATGTATATATTATATATTGTATATATATTTATATATTTATATATGTATTATATTATATATGTATATATATATATTTATATATGTATATATATTTATATATATGTATATATTATATATGTATATATATTTATATATATGTATATATTTATTATATATATGTATATGTATATATATTTATATATATTAATATATATTTATATATATTAATATATATTTATATGAGTATATATAAGTATATATATTTATATATATTATATAAGTATATATATTTATGTATATTTATTTATATATTTATATATATGTAAATGTATTTATATATTTATATATATGTATTTATATATTATGTATGTTTTTATATATTTATGTATATATGTATATATGTATACATGTATATATATTTATATATGTATACATGTATATATATTTATATATGTATACATGTATATATATTTATATATCTATATTTATATATTAATATATTTATATATCTATATTTATATATTAATATATTTATATATCTATATATATGTATATATATATATATATTGATATTTGTGTATATATATTTATATATTTATATATATGTATATATATTTATATATTTATATATATGTATATATATTTATATATTTATATATTTATGTGTATATATGTATATGTATATATATTTATGTATATGTATATAAGTATATATATTTATGTATATGTATATAAGTATATATATTTATATATATTTATATAAGTATATATATATATATTTATGTATATGTATATAAGTATATATATTTATATATATTTATATAAGTATATATATTTATGTATATGTATTTATATAAGTATGTATATTTATGTATATGTATTTATGTATGTTTTTATGTTTTTATGTATATGTATTTATATATATATGTATATATATTTATATATGTATACATGTATATGTATTTATATATGTATATATGTATATGTATTTATATATGTATACATGTATATATATTTATATATATGTATATATGTATATATATTTATATATATGTATATATGTATATATATTTATATATATGTATATATATTTATATATTTATATATATGTATATATATTTATATATACATATATATTTATATATATGCATATATATTTATATATTATATATTTATGTATTGTATATATGTATGCATGCTTGTATATGAATATATTTAATGTATATTTATATATGTGGATGAGAGATTCCATTGTTCAGGATATTTGAAGTAGTAGTGAGAAAATTTTACTCCACAATATTTTACCACCTAGATAGGCTATAAAAGATGAAAATAGAACTTGAAGCTGGACATGAACATTAGTCATCAAGCAGCAGGGAATCATAAATCCTATATTAGTCAATATAGGAGCAGTGAATAGAACTCATTTATATGGCAAAACTTTATACTAGCCTGCCCTTTCCTGCTAATACTTTTACATTGCATTAGTAGAAAATAAGATAGATTGAATGATAAGAAATTCATTGAAGTGATTAAAAAGTAACCCATTAATTTCCTTTGAAACTAAAACTGAAATGAAAAATATTTATCCGAAGAGTCAGTATTTTGTATCATTTTGGTATTATCCTGACTGTTGCTGTCAATATGATCTTTACTGTTTTTTTTTTTTTTTTTTTTTTTTTTCTCTCTCCCCACTCTACACTAGCCTTCCTTATGATTTTTCTTCTTTCCTTTCCCTCTCTTCTTCACATGTTTGTCTTAATCCTTTCCCGACGGGGCACTCGCTACGCGAAGTCCCCTATGCCGGGCGATTGCAATATTGCATTGAAATCGTCACACTGGCATGACGCCCCGGCATCGGGAGTTTGGCTGTGTCACACGGGTGTGACGCACCGTCGTCATAGGGTTAATGGCCTGATGCAGTCTATAGTGCCTTTTTGTTAAAATTAGGTCTTCAGTAAAGGAAATAAAGAAATCGTTACCAAATTACAAAAGTATGATGATATGATGGAGAAATTTTCCAAGTAAAGTTATTGCTATATATATATATATATATATTTTTTTTTTTTTTTTTTTTTTTTTTTTTTTTTTCTCTCTCTCTCTCTCAAAGAAATGTACATAATTTATGATATATTCCTTACTAAAAGAAAAAATACTATTGTTCTTCAAAGTTAACTTAGAGCTTGCCACAACCATCTGCTATAATTTTGAACACTTCCATCATTATTTTTAAATGGACTTAATGCAAGTAGTCTTGTGTTTCATGATAGAAAAAGTCAGCAGTTGGGATAGCTGTAGAATTTATCAGAATGCAAACTGTAACACTGCAAAAGTATATCTTTACCTTGCTTCAGTAACCTCAAAAAAGTGCATAAGATAAATATTGATTTAGTATATCCTGAGGTAGAGATTTATTTTTGTGAAGTGATGATGGTTGTACAGAACTAAGAATGATATTAATGATGTTAATGTTATACATTAGAAGAAAAAAAATTGGCATAACTTTATTGAGTTTAATTTTATATATAACAATACCTATTGAATCTAGAAAAAGATTGTAAAGGTAGCTAGAAAGTATTTATAACAAGTTACAATCCTTTTGCCCTTAGTTCTCCATGTGTTCATTGATTTCTTTTTTAATACCACATAAATATGTTTCAGATTGCCAAAAATGTGATCCTTGGTGGTGTGAAGTCTGTAACGCTTCACGACACCAAGAACACCACAGTGCGTGACCTGAGCACCCAGTTCTTCCTGACATCAGACGATGTGGGCACCAACAGAGCCACGGCCTGTCACAGTCGCGTGGCAGAACTCAATACATATGTACCTATCTCTGCTTCCACAAGCCCACTCACAGAAGAATTCTTGAAAAAATTCAGAGTGGTGGTATTGACAGGTAAGCATTGCATTTTCCTTAATAATTCATGTCTGCTGAATTTGACTTTTTCCTCTGCTCAAACAATGACTTGCAAATTACCCATAACCATTCCTTGAAATATTTAGGAGAGCAAATCTTTCTTCCTTCAGATTCATCTTTAGAGGAGCAGATGCAGGTTTCTTCTTTCTGCCATAGTAACAACATCGCTGTCATAGTTGCTGCAACCAAAGGCTTGTTTGGCCAGATCTTTTGTGATTTTGGAGAGGAGTTTGAGGTGGTGGATACTAATGGTGAAAACCCAGTGTCTGCTATGATTGCCGGAGTTACAAAAGAGGTAGGAGACATATCGTAGGTTTACTTGTAATACCCAAATTAACCCATTGATGACAGGTGTCACCAATGTGACACAATGAAAAGTGTGTAACTCCAGGCGTCAATATGTATGTGTGACACATCAGCATCTGCTCACAGTTGAATGGCTGTAACGGTGCTAGCTTCAGATCTATGGGCTTCTAAATTCTGCTTAAAACTTTTTGTGATGATTGATTTTTGGAAATATATCATTTAGGGTAGTCTCAGAGGGCAGAAAAAAAAAATTTCCCCATCCTTCTAATAATGCCGATGCAGCCACCGTCATAGATCAACTGATTTGACTGCCAGTTCAGCCATTACCTACACTGTTGCCATTGGGTTAAAGTAGATATCTTGCCTATTGTCTTCTCTTGGTTATTGGGTATGTTGAAAGGTTATTCTTTATTTTATATGCTTATGTAGATCAGCTAAGATGTTATAGAAGAGATGATGATTGCTTACTCTCTTTTTTACCACTTACAGGAGAACAGTGTTGTCACATGCCTAGATGAATCTCGTCACGGGTTTGAAGATGGTGATTATGTGACATTCTCAGAAGTACAGGGAATGACTGAACTTAATGGATGTAAGCCAATGAAGATTAAGGTAAGCTCAGTATCTTTTTTCATGTTTTGTGTTGACAGGGAAGATATGAAAAGGGAGCAGCTTGTTCTTGTTTTAACTTTGTTGATTTTATTGCAAACAAGCTTTTAAAAAAAATAATAATAATGATAATAAAAAGGAAGAAAGATAGTGACTGGGACAGATTAGTAATATTTTCATGTTTAATTTTATTTCCACATTATTAAAAACTGTTTATCTGAATAAGATGCAGAATCAATCAGAAGAGTTTTTAAAGTTATTTATCATTTTTTATTTTATTTATTACTTATTTTTGTTTTTGTTTTTTGCAGGTGTTGGGTCCCTTTACATTCAGCATTGGAGATACTACTCAGTTTTCTGATTATGTTCGCGGTGGCATTGTCACTCAAGTTAAGGTCCCTGTGAAGAAGTCATTCAAGGCCTTGGAAGAGTCGATTAAGGAACCAGAATTCATCATGACAGACTTTGCCAAGTTTGACAGACCTGGGATCCTGCATATAGCATTCCAGACCTTACACAAGTACGAGAAGGAGAATGGCTCCGCACCCAGACCATGGAATGAAGAAGATGCTGAGAAGTTCCTCTCTACTTTCAAAGAAGTGAATGAGGGACATCCTGCCAAGGTGGAGGACTTTGATGAAAATTTGGTTAAGCAGTTTGCCAAGATCGCATCAGGTGGAGTTGCACCAATGGATGCTGTGATTGGTGGCATTGTGGCTCAGGAAGTAATGAAGGCATGCTCTGGCAAGTTTACACCCATCTCTCAGTGGCTCTACTTCGATGCACTTGAGTGCCTTCCAGATGATGTATCCACCATCACAGAGAGTCTGTGCACTCCTGCAGATGACAGGTACGACAGTCAGGTGGCTGTGTTTGGCAGAGATTACCAAAAGAAACTGGGAAGCCAAAAGTACTTCATTGTTGGTGCTGGAGCCATTGGCTGTGAGCTTCTCAAAAACTTTGCCATGTTAGGAATTGGTGCTGGTGAAGGAGGCAAACTTGTCGTAACAGACATGGATTTGATTGAAAAGAGCAATCTTAATAGGCAATTCTTATTCCGTCCATGGGATGTTCAGAAAGCAAAGTCTGACACAGCTGCTGCAGCTGTGAAGAAGATGAACCCACAAGTTAATATCATTGCTCATCAGAACAGAGTTGGTCCTGAGACAGAAAGAGTTTATGATGATTCCTTCTTTGAACCTCTTGATGGGGTTGCTAATGCTCTAGACAATGTTGAGGCACGCCTTTACATGGATAGAAGGTGTGTATATTATCGCAAACCTCTGTTGGAGTCGGGTACCTTAGGAACAAAGGGTAATGTTCAAGTAGTGGTTCCACACTTGACAGAGTCTTATGGATCATCTCAAGATCCTCCAGAGAAGTCTATACCCATATGCACATTGAAGAACTTCCCGAATGCCATCGAACATACACTCCAGTGGGCAAGAGATATGTTCGAGGGAGAATTCCGGCAGGCAGCAGAAAATGCTGCTCAGTATTTGATTGATTCTAGATTCATGGAGCGTACATTGAAACTGCCAGGTTCCCAACCCATGGAGGTTTTGGAGAGTGTCAAGCGAGCTCTGGTAGAGGACAGACCACAGTCCTTTGAGGATTGTGTTCTCTGGGCTCGCAAACACTTTGGAGAACAGTTTCACAATCAGATTGTCCAGCTGCTACACAATTTCCCCAAAGATCAGACAACATCAAGTGGTGAACCTTTCTGGTCTGGCCCCAAGAGATGTCCTCATCCACTTAAATTTGATCCTAATAATCCTCTACACTTGGACTACATTTTATCTGCAGCAAATCTTAAGGCTGAGGTTTATGGCATCACTCAGGTACGGGATCGAGATCAAGTTTTTGACGTAGTTAACAAAATCGAGATTCCAGAGTTTGTGCCCAGATCTGGAGTTAAGATTGCAGTCACAGATGCTGAGGCTGAAGCCCAAAGCAATCAGGTGGACTCTGAGAGAATTTCCAACCTTCAGTCAGCCATTCCTTCAGCAACTAGTTTTGGAGCTCTGAAGTTAACCCCATTAGACTTTGAGAAGGATGATGACACCAACTTCCACATGGACTACATTGTTGCTGCATCTAACCTCCGTGCAGAAAACTATGACATCCCCCCTGCTGATCGTCACAAGAGCAAGCTGATTGCTGGCAAGATTATCCCTGCCATTGCAACCACCACTGCCCTCATCTCTGGGCTTGTCTCCCTGGAGCTCTTGAAGCTTGTTCAGGGCCACAGTACCATAGAGAAGTTTAAGAATGGCTTTGTCAACTTAGCACTTCCCTTCTTTGGGTTCTCAGAACCTATTTCTGCTCCAAAGAACAAGGTGAGAGAACCATTCTGATATTGTTTCCTTTAAAGCAATGAAATTTAAGACGTAATATTTTTTGGTAAATTTTAGATAAGCTTATTTTTCCGCTTAATTTTTTTGGCATTATTTAATAATGAGAACTTTACTGCTTTTTTTAAACAGTATTACGACAAAGAGTGGACTCTCTGGGACCGATTTGAGGTTGATGGTGAAATGACCCTAGAGGAATTCATCAACTATTTTGAGGAGAAACACAATCTAGAGATCACAATGCTTAGCCAGGGAGTGTCCATGCTTTACTCCTTCTTCATGCCACCTGCCAAGAGGAATGAGAGGATGTCTCTGCCGTGAGTAAACTCTTCAATAATGTCTTGGAATTGCTTGTTATTTGTTGTGAGCAATCTCTATAGTAAAAAGTAATGATTCTATTCTCAACATGTCTGTTATGCTAAACAGAATGCAAATGATCTCTTAACATTTTCCAGTGTTGATATGTATTTCCCTAATATTTCTTATAGTTTATGTAAAATGAAGGCTTTATATTCTTTCTGTTCTCCTTAATCCATTCGCGACGGGGTGATTATTTACCTAATGTTATTAATTGCCTAATCCTGTAGTGTAGATAACAAGCACACACACAGCTTCCACATGCAAGATTTTCATGAGATCTCACACGCCTCAATGAGCACTTTTCATCCACCCGATTTTACAGGAGGCTGAAAAGCGGTTTTTGTATTTGTTTCCATTCTTTGACATGTCAAGAACAATGTTTATACAGATGCAACTGCTATGAGTACATAACTGTGTAAAACGTGTTGAGAGGGAGTGATCATGACGTGAGAAGACAACATCCAGTGGGAGCAAAATATTTCCATGACATGATCACATCTGGCGCGAATGGGTTAACAGATGAACTATAGTGTTATCTTTACCTACTGTAAATGTATCCTGAGAAAAAAAAAAACTTCATATTTCAACTTTTCATATTTTTTAAAATGATTATTAAAGATTTCTCTAACCTCCCTAGGATGTCTGAGGTGGTGAAGAAAGTGAGCAAGAAGAAGATTGAGGATCATGTCCGAGCTTTGGTGCTGGAGCTCTGTGCCAACGACAAGGATGGAGAAGACGTGGAAGTCCCCTACGTCAAGTACAACCTTCCAACCCAGTAATCGTGCGCACATCACGCCCAGAGACTGTATTTCACCCTTGCTTTTGGAACATTGAAGATGGCTTGAATGATGGAGTATGGCTGGCAGGCTCATGTACCTATAGAGAGAGGACATTGGCTGTGGCTCCCTTATGTGTTTTTTGGATGACATTTTGAGTGTTTGATGGACAAATGACTTCACTATCTGCAGTGAAATTGCATGCAGATTCTTTCATGAGAGGGTAGGGGGGCATGATTTTTGTCTTAAGGATAATTTGTTTGATGACAATATGAGTTGATACAAAGGATAAACTGCTAGTGAGGACATACTCGGGAGAAGTATGTGTCATGTCTATTGCTGGAAATTCATTGCACATGACTTTTCTATGAAAATTCATTGCATTTGAAGTTTCTGTGATTTAAGATGTAAATGTGAAAAGCTTAAAAAAACAAAAAAACAAAAAAAAAACAAAAAAAAATAATAATAATGATGTAGGAGCTGAATGGATACAGTGTAACTGTTGAAGTGTAGGCCCAATTTAGTGTGAAGTTTAGTGTATGAGCACCAATAGTTTATGTGAAAGGGTTGATTATAGTCTCTTAGAACATTATGCTGTTAATCTTCATAATAGCATTACATATTTTGAGTTCCACATAACACTAGATCTGAAATGTTTGATTGTACCAAGCAATGACATTTGATTTAAATTAATAAAAGACCATCTTGAAATTGATCATCAGCATGTTATCCTTTCCCTTGAAAGAGTTAGGTGATGGCTGGAAGTTCTTTTTTAAAAATTCTCACACTTTTCCTGTTCTTTGGATGTAGACTCAGTATGTTAGTGTTTTCTATATCCTAAAAATTATGCACAGTTGTCCATCCAGAAATAGTTGTTTCATTTGACTACCAAAAAAGAATGTTTCTTCTAATAGAGCCTCCCCAAAGTATGTCTATTTTTATTTAAAAGATTCTTGGAGTCTGTTCATCAAATCTCGCAAGATGTTTTTGCATAGCGTAATCTTATACAGAAATGGAATGTAACCACCTGTGTATCATCATCTTTTCATGTGTTTTAGAAGTTGCAGATTTACAGCAAGCTTGTGGATCCCAGTTGGCAAGGTGATGTAATGGTCGATCATGAGAAAATGCTTAAGTTGTGTGCCTCAAGGCTTTAGGAAATGATTACTTTTTTAAGATTACAATAGTTGTTTCTTAAACTTTTGTAAGGGAAGTGAATGAACTAGCTGAGAACTTGTTAGCATATATATATATTAAGTTCATTTTTGTATTCAGTCAAAATGTGATGAACTGTGGCAACGGAATGAGTGCTTATTATTTTGCAGGGTTCTGTACGCAAGAAAACCGAATTTGTTACAGTTCATCCAAGCTTTCCACCAGTGATCACGCTAGTAAACTGTGATTCCATAAGTGTTCTTTTCTTTCTACCTTTGTCTCCTTAGAGCAGTGTTTCCAAAACCTACATTATGTCCTTAACGAAAGCTTTAGA
>NW_028234409.1:25078930-25081430 GCF_977035675.1 Penaeus japonicus | reverse complement strand
TTCTATGAATCTACTTATTATAGATTTGATTTTAAATGAAAATGACATTTTATGTGTTTTTGTAATTCATTCAGACTTGTATCATATTATTCATTTACATGTCAACATTCCTTACAAATGGCACTGTTTGTTAACGCAAACCTAAATTGTATTTTGTTCAATTTATTAGTCATCACTTTACTTTATTCAATAGAATTAGTGAATATTGTGACTTGGTTAACCTACCCTATGGATTTACTTGAGACTTTCCGACACAGTATTAGTTATTTTCAGCCCATCTGGCATTTCTTGGTCATTTTATGCTTTCAGCTTAATTTTATTTTGGTGCCTCCTGCACGTTTGTTAAGTATAGGTTTTATTTATGTTATGACATTAGCTGATGGCTCTTTCATATATATGTATATATATATATATATATATATATATATATATATATATATATATATATATATATATATATATATATATATATATATATATATGTATATATATAACTCCTTGATTTATCAAAAAAAAAAAAAAAAAAAAAACAGAGGTCTGAACTTTCAATGTAATCCTCTTGATAGAGGTGAAGCTCTGCCTGAGGATCATCACTCTCCACCTCATCACAGTAATCAGACTCATCTTGACCTACGTCATCAAGAGCGACAGCTCCCGGAGGTTCCTCATCCTTAAAAAGCGAGAAAAAAAATCCTAAACATATGCGTGTGTGTGCAGCATTTATGCACAATATCAGTTTATGGGAGAAATAAATAGATTTATCAGAAACCGAGACAACAGTTTTGAAATCCAATTGGATTTCATCTTCATTTACATAAAACACACAGATATACGCATACATACACATCCCTTGCACTCACAATGATTTCAAAATTCTGTCCACTTCACATACCAAGCTCGAACTCCAAATCTCAGAGTCCCTGTACATCCATAAGGTGAAACCAGATTCGAGACTTATCCGTTATCCTCTCCTATGTACTCATTAATCCGAGAACATTCAGAGAAAACTAACCATGGAATAAAATTAGATGACTTTATAACAATTCGAAAAGGAAAGGATACCAATGCTTTAAGAACTATGGAATCATTGTTAGTTAAAAACATAAAACCAGACTTGAATAACATTGAAGTCTCAACTACCCTTTTTACTGTAAAATAAAGTTTGCACATCCCCCCCCCCACCCCACCTCCAATCCTCTCGCACACACGCCACCTACAACGGACATCCAACACTCAAACTACTCTCGACTACTGTCACGCCAACATGACAGTCACAGACCACACTCCATCCATGGAGAATATACGTAAGCTAAGTTCCTTGTTTATGTCTTTTTCTTACTCGTTTTAGTTTTACATGGATTCTTGTTTGAGTTTTTTTTTCAATTAATTTAATGAACTGTGCTATCAATATTAATGTAAATAATTTTATTTCAATGGATGATTTCCCTGCAGCAGGGAAGACCATTTATTTCAGACGTTTCGAGTGTTAGATTCAGAAATAAAAAAGCAAGGATAAGGTTAGAGACTCCCTAAACTGGCCCACTGTACATAAATATGTATGTGGTAGCTGTAATGCCGCCCATGTTGGAAAGACCACCCGAAATCTTTCCATTAGGGTAGACGAGCACAAAGGATTCTATTTCCGGACATAATCTAGATTGAGTAAACCAGTATTTTCATCTATCAGAGATCATAGTGAAGTGTATGATCACCCTGTCAACAATTGCAATTTTTCTATCTGTAATTCAGAACTATGTATTTTGGAAATCATTTGTATATGGAAATTGAAACCAGAACTAAATGTTTTACCATTTTTATGTTTATTTTTGATTGTTTATTTTATTATGTATATATATATATATATATATATATATATATATATATATATATATATATATATATATATATATATACACATATATACACACACATACATACATATGTGTGTATATATATATATATATATATATATATATGTGTGTGTGTGTGCGTGTGCGTGTGCGTGTGCGTGTGCGTGTGCGTGTGCGTGTGCGTGTGCGTGTGCGTGTGCGTGTGCGTGTGCGTGTGCGTGTGCGTGTGCGTGTGCGTGTGCGTGTGCGTGTGCGTGCGTGCGTGCGTGTGTGTGTGTGTGTGTGTGTATGGTATGTTATAAATATTTTGTGTGTGTGTGTGTGTATATGTGTGTGTGTGTGTGTGTGTATATGTGTATATATATATATATATGTATATATATGTATATATATATGTGTGTGTGTGTGTGTGTGTGTGTGTGTGTGTGTGTGTATTCATTTATATTTATATATGTATATATATATATATATATATATATATATATATATGTATGTATATATATATATTAATTGTTTATACACACACACACACACACACACACACATATATGGGTGTGTGTGTGTGTGTGTGTGTGTGTGTGTGTGTGTGTGTGTGTGTGTGTGTGTGCGCGCATACACTTCTAGTTAGTAAATTATTCAATAACCCATAA
>NW_028234409.1:25036430-25066430 GCF_977035675.1 Penaeus japonicus | reverse complement strand
ATTCACACAGATTGAGCCATCATTCAGCATTCTACCTTGTAACAAACTTGCTGGTTCAAAAGGCATATCTGGAACCATTTCCTCACTCTTTTCCCTTATTTACAATTTGGTATCAGTTCCCTCATCCAAAACGTCAGCACGACACAAATAATCAATTTTAGATCTATAGAACAGGTTATCAACATGGCTGTCTCATATTAAACTAAAACCAGACTAGACCACAATGTATTTTGGGCAACCTAGAATTCAAGCCCACTTTTTGCAAATAGAACTACGGACTCCCAAAATTCTAAATAAATAACCTTATCAGCAGTTGCAATATTTCTTACAGATATATAAAGCAAATAATCATTTGTGCGTCTTTTTTTTTTTTACGTGAAAACATTGTACTCTATCAAATGAAAACATGTTTTCCCAGTCAGTCTGCATTCATAAACATTTTGCATCAGAAACATGCATAATAATCAGGTTTTACAAGGAAACAAGAAGTTGCACTTTTAGTCCTAGGCATATTTCACTGAATGTTCCAGTTCAACAGTCCTAATGAAGAGCCAACCACAGAAAAGAGACAAAAGGAATTATACCATACATTGGTTTCAATACAGTTTCTGTGACCATTTGAATCCAGTCATTTCACAAAGTTTGAAAAAATATATTTCTGTTAACAATGGCATTAAGTGCTACTGTGCAGATACCAATACATAATTCATAGTGTTATGATAGTTATATTTGATGACATAACCTAAAACTCACTTGGTGAATATCAGTTTACGCCAGATGGGGGGTCAAATTTACAATCCTACTCAAAAATTCTGAAGAATGCATCTGTTGCTTTTATGATTCATGAACTTTTCATAAAGTACTAGTGGATTTTTTTTCTCTCTTTTAGTTAAAGTAAAAAGGAAGAAATATGAAACAGAAATATTGAGAATTTATCAGAATGGTAATAAAATGATACGTAGATGAACATCCAACATGGAAATTCAGGAAAACACTTGGTGCACTATGGTATTCTACCATCCAAGAAAACAAAGATGGTGTAAGACCCCTATCACTGAAGAACTTCAAGTGATCAAAATAGGGAAATTGTATTCCACAATCTTGTAAAATGAGAATCTTAATGCCCACTATCTGCCACAGTCAACAGTTTACTTAGTACACTATTTGCTGGAAAGAGCAGCACCAGTTATATGTAGGCTTTACATAATTGAGCATAATCCTGATATCTCAATACCCCGAGCTTCCATAGGCTGCTCTTCTAGTTCAACATCCCTAAAAGCTGGCTTGAGATCATAGTCCACAGTGAATGGAGGAGGCACGAATTCTTCTACTTCATCATTCATGCTGGAGTTGTGAGTGTCATTGGCTGAAAAAGAAAATATAAGGGTAAGTATGCCACTTTATGAAAATACACTGCAAACTCATTGCAACACTATATTCTGAAAGTAAAATCTGAAGGTGCAATATGCAATGCTCAATATGATATCAGAAAAACATCAAATCATTAGACCTCAATGAATCATTAAAATAATTAATTACTCCATGTCAACATGTTCTAGGAGGCCTCCCCTCCCTCCATGTATGCAACCTCACACACTTCTTTCTCTGAGTGAGATGGTGTGGGTGTGGCTATGGGTGTACTCTCAACTCTCAGTCACACTTAAACGCGCGCATGCACGCACACACACAGTTTAATAAGACAGCCACATTAAGAACATAAATGCAATTGTAACAGGATAAATTAATCATCCAAGCAAATCTAGACATGATAATAGAGCAGACAGACTGTTGGAACAAATAACCCAATGATGATGTTCCCAAAGCAATATTGCATAGGCCTGGCGTAGGGGGTTGCCACTTCTCGCCAGGCCTATCAGGATTGGGTTAAGATAGAAAACACCCAATTTCAACTTAGTGCTGGTCAGTGAGGTATTGACCTTCCCTCATACTTAGTTGGTAAAACTTTCCCAAGACCCTCCTCCTGTGACCTCATACAATTCTTGTTCCTATAGACTATGTATTCTATATTTGAATCTCAATATATGTTGACTATCCAATCTGATTTTGATAATTCCAAGACAAAGTTGGCAGGGCTTCAAAACACAAAGACTTCATTTACAATCTCACTGTGGCTCTCTTAGTAATTTACACTTGTGTATGTGTACAAGTAAAAACATAAATAAAACACATGAAGACTTAGATATAACAAAAAATGTGTATACAAAGATATAAAACATCATCAAGTAGTTTTTCTCTTAATGTGGATGTTTCCTTTCATATGTATATATATGTATGTATCCACATTCATGCAGTACACACCCACAAACATGTAGATTTTAATGAATACTCTCTCTCTCTCTCTCTCTCTCTCTCTCTCTCTCTCTCTCTATATATATATATATATATATATATACACATACATGCCTATATATACATACATACATGTATAGATATAAATACATACATATATACATACATACATACATGTATAGATATACATATATACATACATACATTTATAGATATACATATATACATACATACATTTATAGATATACATACATACATGTATAGATATACATACATACATACATACATATGTATATATATATATATACACATACATACATACATGTATAGATATAAATACATACATATGTATACATATACATATATATATATATATATATATATATATATATATATATATATATATATATATGTATGTATGTATGTATGTATGTATGCATGCAAGGATGGATGGATATAGACACGCATGCACGCACGCACCCCCACACACACACAAATACATGTATAAATGTATATATGGACATAAAAACGACAATGACAAAATAAAAGTGCTCCCTATATTGTTGTGGGTATTTCATTACTTACTGATATGTGCATACGGTTGCAAGCACAAACATGGATTTACATCTCCCTAACCAAGAAATGCACACAGTGGCTAGAGAGAAAATATATATAACCTACTCATACATGCTTAGCTTCAGAGTAGGTTTTGTGTGCTTAACAAAGAAATAAACACAGAGACACACTCAGATTTTCAGTCTCACACTCGCACTCACACTCGCACTCGCACTCGCACTCTCACTCTCACTCTCACTCTCACTCTCACTCTCACTCTCACTCTCACTCTCACTCTCACTCTCACTCTCACTCTCACTCTCACTCTCACTCTCACTCTCTCTCTCTCTCTCTCTCTCTCTCTCTCTCTCTCTCTCTCTCTCTCTCTCCCCCCCACACACACACACACGAGATGAGCTGCCAAGTGAAAACGGGATGTTAGGAGCTGCTCACATGCACAAATTCACTAGAAATTGCTAATCTGCAATGCTTCCTATGTTGCTAGTTAAAATGTGACATGGTTTTGATAATTTTTTTTTTTTTCTAACTAGTATTCAAGTGTAGTGGCACAACATTTGCTTTAAATGCCTGCACATAATTAAACAAGTGACAATTGCAATTAAACGTCAAAAATTTTCAGTTAAAGAAAGAAAAGGAGCAAAAGCACCAACACAATATGTTTCAAATAATATTCTCCCTCTTTTCCTAAACTTATTCTCATAAAGAGCAAAAACAAATTTCAGATAATGAAATGTAGTCATATATATAACCAACATCAGTTAAAATCAATTTTTTCTCATTAAAGTTTTCCTTTGAGACTTTTTTTTCCCTTTTATTTAAAATATAGGTAATTTCAGTAACCTGCAATTCCACACTGTGAAATACTTATACATTGACCTAGTGGTGCTGGATGGCATGCATACAGACCATGGCCAAGAAGTAGTCATGCCATGTCTCAGCTGGGCCCAAATATTAGATGCCAAAAGATTTGACCTAGGTTTCTGCTTGTCTTCATTTATACTGCATTATTTGCAAAAAAAAAAAAAAAAAAAAAATCCATGACAATACTTTAGTAAAATCCATCATAATTACCATTATCATCATATGATCAAGTATTATTGTGTTTATGCTTTCTCACCAACTCTTAGAATAGTTTAACCCATTCCCGACGGGACCAATCCGGCTTAAAAAGACCAAAATTCCGGGACTCTTGAACGCATAAGCCTAACGCGTCGGGATTCTCGGCCGTACTGGCCGCGTGCCAGCGCTGTGCGCTGGCTCCTCCCACACGCCGGGCTGGACAAAATAACGCGTCCCCGGCATATGGCCCAAAAACCACTAGACGTGATATCTAGTCACCTGTCATTATCGGGTTAACCATATCAAATAATCTTAAATTTACTTATTTCTTTTTCATAAGTGCTCTTGATAACTTGAATGTTAGATGGCACTGTGTCTTTTACCAGTTTCCAATCCTAATTTTTTATTTTTATGTTTATTAAAGTAGTGTGACCTGACTGGTTTAGAAGTGTACAGAAAACATGTGAAAGGTGTAATATTTGGCATATATATATATATAATGTCAAAAAGTTTAAAATATTTTCACCCTACCATAAAATTACTTCAGAATGTAGTCCACATAATTAAAAAATATGAAGCATTCAATACAGTTTCAGTCGATTACAATTCTTTTAAATCTGATGAAATGGAAACTACACACCTTATAACTAGGGTAAACCCCTTAAATCATGGGTTACAAATTCAGGCCAACAATATTACTGGCAACGTGTTATGCATGGCAGCATTCTCAGTAAATAATCCTGGACAGTGAACACTTGCTGCAAACATAACCCAAATAGCAGACAACATACTTGGTTTCATTAGGTTAAGTGTGCTCCCAATCTAAAACCTTTGTGTCATTATTCTTTCTTTCATACCTTTTCATTATCATGCTCTGTTTAGAAATATCAACTACATGTCAAAAGTGTAAATTAACAATTTGGGATGAAAAGTAAATACTGATTAATTAATATCTAATAGCAAAAAATACATTTTGATTGGTTGTACACTTGTCTTCTGATTTATGATTGTAAATAAAAGAATATAGAAATTTAATAAAATATTTTGAACTATTTACAATATACTGTTATCACATCCAAAAATTCATGTCTTTCTTTTTTTTCTCTTTGCTATACCAATAAGGTTTTTTAAAAGGAAATGTAGAAAATGAAGTCTTATAGTCAACATATTCTAGAGAAGCAATAAATTCAAAACCTGATTTTAGCATAAGTGCACGAGAACACATTACAGTCATTCCTAAGTCTGTGACACCTTGATACAAAAAGACTATGAAGAATACAATCAATGAAGAAAACAGAAGAAACAAAAACATATTGTGTAAATAGATACAAAATAATATAGACGTCAGTTTGTGTACTCTTTTCAGCTGCCTTGCAATATCTACATCTTTTAAAAATAGACAAGACCAATAGAGTTAATTATAAAACAATTAATTAAGTCCTCACCATCATCCTTTTTATTTTCACTATTTATGTTATTGTTGATATTAAGGGTTGGCTTTGACACATTGAACTTGATTTTTGTCACAAGGCCACCAACTGGAGTGGCTTCTGGAGTTGTGAGCTCTGTGTTCCCGTCAATGGAGCTGGCAATGTCCGTCTCTGCAGCATTGACAGACACTGTTGGCGTCTCCCACATAGGCTCGTCAGTGCTCTGTCATAAAAAAAAAGATAAAGATATCATGGAGATTGAGACCTATTAATCTAAATATAAGAAAGAAAAGTATGTTTAACTAGGCAAATAAAACTTGCAAATGTAATGCCAATCATGCATATTCTTCTGTTGATAACTTCAAAGTGCAGGTAAAAAGAAAACATTTCTATAACTAAGTAAATCTACCAAAAGCCAATATCTACAATAATGTTGTCAGGTCGGGGACTGCACTAAGACAAGATTTCCTTTCCTGGAAAAGGCAGATGGCTCAATACACATTTCTCTCTCTTTTTTTTTTTTTAATGATTATACATCCCTTGATCCTCCCACTCCATCTACTTCCCAATGCCACTTTTTATCTATGGGTTCAAAGTTTTTACCTCTCATTGAAGTGTAAGTTAGTGGAATTTACAGACTGAGTGAATGTGAGTAAGCATGTGTGCTCAAACAATAGTTGAAGTGAATTAGTGCCACTGAGTGTGTTCAGTAATATGCTACAAATGAAATGTTTAATTCAAGTGTGATCAAATGTGCTTCATCGCCCCCCAGCACATCATGTCTATTGACCTCATTGCGTAACAAGCTGCTTTCGTCGTCTTCCTCGGGTTCCTTATCACTCAGATCTTCCTCATCTTGCTCTTCAGGTTCTTTCTTCACCTCTTGTTTGATATTCAAGTCCAGCGGGAAAGACTGCAGGAGAACAACAAGGATGGAACTGCTCAGTGGGTCAGAGTTACACAGAAATTGAGGAACAGCTTGCGAGACAATACAAGGATATACTACTCAAAGCTGAGTAATGGTAGCAAGAATGTAAGACTGGCTCCCTAATATGTGAAATAAAAAGTAAGAAGGAAAAAAAAAAAATTGACAAGAAAATGCTATGAAGTCCTGTTACATGAGGAGTAGTATTTATAAAATATACAAAGAATGAATGAATTTAAAAAAAAAGATCCTCAGAATTTAAGTAATATAAAAATAAATATCAACACAGGAGAGATGACTGATATCCAAAGAAAAGAAAAGAGTCGAGTTTTAAAACTAGTCTGAATACATTTCCATTTTCTTTAGATTGTCACCATTTTTTAAAATAAATTGTTTCTAATTGAAAACCAGAAAGGCAACATTTTAGGACATCATGCACATTCAAAACTATATTTTCACAGAATTAAGTAACTTTCATGCACAAGCATAAATAAAGAATAATAAGCAACTAGATATGTTCTTGCTGGAAAGTAAAGCTTAAAACTTATGACTGATAATAACATCAACTAGGATTTGTACAACTACAGATGACAGTATGAGTCATAAGCACATTGTGACAAAAACTAGAATTCAATTCAATGGGTAGAGAAAAACAAACAGACTAGGATGATGCATTATGGAACTTCAGATTTCATATGAACATACCCATTCACACATTTACATTCTTCCTTTCTTCTGTCATAAAACCCAGAATGAAAAAAGAAAATAAACAGTTCAATTTTTTGGTCTGAGTGCCACCTACCCATCCACCCACCTACCCATCCATGTACACTTACACTCACATCATCCCTAAATCTGTAATCAGTGCAAAGTCACTATTAACCATACAAATATTGGGATAGCTTAACTGGAATACACAAAAAAAAAATCCTTACCAGCTGATTATCACTTTCGACATCATACTCCTCGACATCCAGCGGCTCTTCCTTGATCCTGATGGGTAGGTCTGACAGCAATGACATCCCTGGCAACTGCTCTTCTGCTGTGATACACAAGAAATGCAATTATAGCTTGTGAATAAACATGGTGAACTATGTTGATTGTATAAACAATGTTTTTGTGTGACTAAAGCATACTATCTATATCTGTGTACCTCTAAAGAAAATCCACTTTAAACTATCCTTCTTTTTTCAAATTATTTCCCTTTTTACTAACTACTTTCTTTTCATTCAGGTTCATTCATTAATAATTTCTTCTTTTAATTTTTACCTTTACTTCCCTCTAATCTGTTTTCTCTGTTGCTTTATCTTTGTATCACTACTTTCTACTTCATTCCATAGTTTAATTTTCTACTTTCACATGCCGTTTACTTTTTTGTGTCCTTCTTTCTGTCTATATTTACTCTCCAGCAAATTTTAAACCCTAACTCTCCCTTTCTTTCTCCATCCCAGTTTCTTTCCCTCTTTCCCTTTTCACTTCTCCCATTCCTCCTTTCTCCCCTTTCTTCAGAAAAGAATCTCCATACTTGGTGGCTGAGAATCCTTTGGAGCATCATTGCTGGTCTCTGTCTTTTCTGCATCATCAGGAGTAGCTTCATCTTCAACCGTTTCCTCTTCCATTTTCTCTTCTTCCACAGTCCTCTCCATTTCCCTCAATTTTTCTTCTGCCTCACGCTCTGCTGCTTCAGCCTGAAGAAAGGAAACAGACAAATGATATAACCTTTTAGTTTTTTTTCATTTTCAGGGAACATCATATCAAGATAGCATTATTACAACTACATCTTATATTTAGAAGTATTGTATGAATACTCTCACATAAAGCTCTGCAGCTATTTGAAGACAAAAGAATAAATAAGTCATACTACTTGCAAAAATAAGTGACAATAAAAGGAAAAACAAATAAAATTATATCACAAGTTAAAATAAATTCTAATAATCATAGTGGTAAAAAGAAAAACGGTCATCAAAATAATAATAATAATGAGAAAACTATAATGATAGCAACTATCTTGGTGCTCAACTCTTACCCTCCAAAAAATATATATCAATTTTCTTACCTTCTGCCAATAACAATGTCCGTCAGCAAAAGAATTAATTCACTTTAATAATCTATCATATCCATAATAATCTAATCCATCATAAAAACTCTTTACAAGTTCAAATGAACATTCTAAAATACAACCTTACAACACAATTTTTACCCTAACACTGCCCTCATTAATATAAAATCTGTGCATCCAAACCTGCTTTAAGAAAGGATGTACTGTATCAATATCAGACAACACAACTTAAAGCACCATTAATGCGATTTACCCTGATGGTATCCTGGTGACAAGCTGGATGATAATTAGTGCCCTCTACTTGAATGGCATTGTGGTATCTCCACTCCTCAGTCTCCTGGTGGAAGAACTGAGAGAAGGTGTCGTGGCAGGTGGGACACACACCTAGGGTAGGATCAGATGACACAGCCACACTTGGCTCTTCTGCTTCCTCAGATTCCATGGTTTCGACCACCCCTTCGTTTTCAAACATGCTTGGTACTGGAAGAACAAAGGCTAGTTACATAAAGTGGAGACAAGTGATGAGGGGGATTGGAAATCAAGTAAACAAATTGACTTGAATTCTAAGAAGTTGAAGAAAAATAAAAAGAGAAAAAAAGAAATGTAACAGATAACTGAAAGAAAATATATGTCATTTCATTATATCCAACCAATCTAAATTAATATTCCTAATCTAATAACTTGATATTTTTCCATAACAATTCTATTACCTCTTTCTTCAACATCCTCAATTTCCTCATACTGCAACCAGTCCTGAATAGAAAAGTAGAACTTTCTGGTGTTTGCCTTTTTCGTGGACTCCTGCTGGCGTCTGTTTTGACGGAAATGCCAGTCCAAATGATGGGAATACTGAAGCGTTTGTTCTGGTGGGTAACGAAGGCCACAAGATGAACACTGCATTCCACGGTAAATCACTTCAATAAGCCATTTTCTCCTCCTGTAAAGATAATTAAGAATATTTTTTACAAGGTCTTGAATTTTAATGTTCCTCTCTTTCATCAGAAAGTTGCAACTGTTACTGGAACTACTGATCTATATGATTTGTTCTAAGGAACTTATACATGCATCCCCCCAAAAAAAATGCCAAGGAACAAGAATAATGAATATCAATTAATAATGAAGGGTAATTTGGTATCACAATTTCCATTCTTTAATATAAACAATCAGTACTTACTTTCGTAGATTTTCTGAGTTGAACATGAATTCAACAGGAATAAGTTCATATTCTTCCTTTTCTTTCTCCTCCTCCTCCTCTTCTTTCTTCTGTTCTTCCTCTTTCTTTGCTTTGGATTTGTCTTGTACTTTAGTTGATATGAGGCCAGTGCGAGTGAGGTTCTCCAACAAAGAATTAAGATCAAGAGGAGCTTGAGGAACTGGTTGAGAGGCCTTATTAGGTCCTGGAGGAAGTTGCGTTGTCATGTAAGAGCCTGGGACAGCATTTGGAGGAATGCCAACCTGTGGTGGTGGATGACTGAGAATATCATTAAGTGAGGCAATGGCCTGTGGGGCTGGAGGGTTGTTTATATTCGATATTGGTAACACTCCAGAACTGGGACCAAGCTGTGGAGGTGGCACAGAAGGAGGACCTTGTGGGGGAGGACCTTGAGGTGGCCCCCCCTGCATTGGTCTCTGTGTTGGAGGTGGTCCCTGAGCTAGGAAAACTCCATCTGGTCCTAGGGATGAATGCGGGCCCACCTTTGTTTTTTCTGGGTAATTTGGAGGGGGTTTCCTGGGAATCCCAACAGGGGGTGACCGTCTGTTGGGACCTTTCATGGTTGGCATGTTTCTCTCTTCCCCTGAAAACTGATCTTGAGCTGGACTACCTGAAACACCTGACAGCTTCTGCCCTTCACTTTCCATTCCATGAATGGTTACCTGTCCTGGTATAATACCAGCAGGCAGAGCAGTGAATCGCAGGAAGCGTCTATAACCGCGTACACTAATGCTGATTGGCAAACCTCCAAATTCCACTGGGAACTTGATATCATTAATAGTGACTGCTCTTAAAGCGTCCACAAACTTAATGATAAATGGCCTGCCATCTATATTAAAGCGCTGTGGTTTAGCATCCAAGTAAAGGGGAACAACTTTTCTAGCATGGATTACAAGCTGAATCTTCCCTGCAACAAAGTCTGTATTCTTGACAGGTCCTATGTTTACATTAGGAGGTTTTCCATCTAATCTCACTGTTCTTGGTTGTCCTGCAAGATGTACTGTTATTGGTTTCCCACCAAAGAAGCACTGATATCCTCTGTTGTCTAACATCAGTTCCTTTGTTGGGACACCTAATTTTACACGGTGTGTCTCTCCAGCAATTGTAAACTCTTTATAGTCTTCCCCTATTCTCATCGGCAACACAAACTGGCCTTCATCAAATACAATATTACAGTGACCTTCTCCAAATGTGAGAATCCGGGGATCATCCCAATCCAAGAGGATCACAGCAGTGTTACCGTATGTTCGGATTTCTCTTGGAACTTTGTCAATATCAATCGTTCTTGTCTCGGAATCCCTGGCCACAGCCTTTAACCTCTCTTCTGTGACAAATGGAAGGTCAGGCTCACCTGTCCATTCATCTTCCAGGTTTCCTTCCCTGTATCCCCAATTGCGGTCATCCTGAATGAATCCTCCTCTCCCTCTTCTGCCTCGTCCTCTCATGCCTCCTCTGCCCCATCCATCTTCACCTTCTGGCCCTCCTGGGGGCCCACCCCGCCCACCTGGAAGGCCTCGTCCCATCCCAAGGCCACCTCTAGATGGAGGTCCGTTGGGACCCATGTAACCCCCTCGCCCACCTCTCATGTGATTCTCCCGCATTCCCCTTCCATGACCCGGACCAGGACCAGGTCCTGGACCTGGGCCTGGGCCTGGGCCTGGCCCTGAACCTGGGCCTGGTCCAGAGCCTGAACTTAGCCCTGATCCTGGTCCTGGTCCTGGTCCTGATCCTGGTCCTGATCCTGGTCCTGGTCCTGGTCCTGATCCTGGTCCGGATCCTGGTCCTGGACCTGGTCCTGAACGTGGCCCTGATGCTGAGGTAGGTGGTCCAGAGGTAGGACCTGACAGTGGAGTCTCACCTGGGCCTGTCCAGTCTCCATCATCTAGAGGAAAAATAATCATATATAAATTAACCATATCCCCAAAATTACATTATATATCTTATTTGCATTCTATTCATTATAGAAACCCTATCAATAGGCAAAAGTTTTTTTTTTCTTTATTACAATAAAAAATGTTTAGCTGAACTATGTGTATTGCTATACCAAGTATACAGCACATATTCCTAATAAGTGTCACAACATGACGGAACACAAAAAAAGGTGGAGAAGATTTTCAATACCCTAATGTATAAATGAGCAGGAGTTAGGCTGATAATTGGTTTTGTGTTGTAGTTCAACAATATTGTAATTCAATTAACTTCTTGCCTATAAGATAAAATGCCATACCTGGGAAATGTGAAGGTGTTCTGTGATGCCGCCTGTCCCTGTACTGTGCTTCACGAATTTTGTCTTGCTCCACTAAAGTGACTACTGTGGTCAGTAACTGGTTGTACTGACTAAGGTTGATCTCTCCTCGACGCATCTGCTCTTCTGCTTGTTTCACAATCACCTGCAAAAATTGAGAATTAAGTACACAGATACTCCTGATAACATTATAAATGTGAAACTGTGTATAGAGGATACACTAGTAAAGTCATAAATAAGTCATCAAGTATAAGAGAAGATCTGGGTTAAATGCTGTATAAGAAAAGATCTTCTAACTTTACTGTGTTAAATGCTAGATGTAAAGAATAGAATATCATCTTGCCAATTTTCCTTGAACATAAAGGTACTTTGAAGATTTTCAAGAAGAAGGGGAAGAAGAAGAAAAAGACTCATGCATTAAATTTTCAAAATTAACAATAAATGCATTACCTATAGAAACATGCTAACTAAAATTCTTACTTGATAATTCTGTCTTGCAGCCTCTCCTCTTCCTGGAGATCCAGGGCTATCCTCATCATCCTCATACAGCTTCCTGCGACCATCTCCTGCAATTATCATAAAGAATTCAATATTCGACATCTGATGTTTTACAGCACATCCAATGAAAAAACAAACTAATAAAATCGGATCTCAATGTTTTGTGACCTAATCCTACCTAGATTGCCTGCCATGCCCATGCCTCTATGGCCTCGCCCTCTGCCTCGAAAGTTCCGGCCTCGATTTGGGAATCCATGGTGATTATCAAAGAATGGGGGCTCCACTTCCTCTCCTTCCTGGCTGAAGCGCCGTTCAGACTCTGTTTATGAGCAGAAGGTTGTGTCAACAGATAAAATTAATTATATTGTATCCTCAACATTTGTTTTAAAAATCTAACTTACATAATCAATACATAATAAATACAATCTTCTACAAACAATTTTATAGACCTTAAAGTGAGTTGAATTTGAAAAATTACAGAGAATGTACTTAACAGCTACAGAATTAAATAAATCAATAAACAAACTTATTAAGTAGTAACAATGTAAGATCTTGTTTACTTCAAACTATATAACATATGTTATCAAAACAAAGAGATAAGGGGATGAGATCTCACCTGAAGTACTAGCTTGCCGCTGGTATTCCTTGAATTCAGGATTCTTTTCTCTGAATTTCTCCCAGGATGCAGCATGAGGACTGTTGAAACTGGGTTTCCTCATGCGAGGGTCAATAGGTCCCAAAAGTGGGCTGCCAACACCTGGAGGTCCCAGCTCTCCTTTGGCACGTGCGATGTTGAGGTCTTGATTATCTGAAGGATTAATTGGAGCCAGTGGATCTCTGGCTGAAGGGTCTCTCACACCTGGGTCTCTGCTGTTTGGGTTCCGATCATCCTGGTCTGTGATATTAAAAGCTGGGCCAACAGGTGTAGGAAGGAGGGCAGGTCGGGGTAGCAGCTGCCGGTAGTCAACGTCTTTCTTGCTGAACAACCTATTGATCAGTGTGAAAAGACTGGTAAGTATATAGCTTGTTTGAGTAACATAGGAGCTAGACATACACACCTCTTGGAATCTCCCTTCAGTAACCTTGAACATAATAACAAGACTAATTGAGTGCATACTAGCTGCTTTGGTTTAGAAATAAATTTTCAATAAAACAATCTGCTAACCAAAGAGACATTTTTTCTTTTACATTAGCATTTAACATTTGTTACAAAAATGTATTAAACCTTTCTTCAAAATAAATCTCAGCTTTTGCCAGAAATATATGTACGATTGCCAAAGCACATTTAACCCATTCACGCCGGGGCCATTCCGGCTTTGCACGGTCGCTATACCGAGGTTTTCGAACGCATCATCCGAACGCTTCGAGATTCTCGGGCGCACGGGCCGCGAGCCTGGGCTGCCCGCTCGCTCACCCCGAGCGCCGGCCTTGGCCAGATATCTCGTCGGCGGCGTCTGACGCGAAAACCACGAAACGTGTCAGCACGTCATCCGGCGTGAGTGGGTTAAAGACTAATAATGGAAAAAAATTCACACATGCTTGTTCATATCTGTCAATACTATCTCTGCATCAAGAACAAATTTTCTATGTCTAAAGCCTTTTCAATCTCGTGCATTGTAATCAGCACTAGTTTTATTAATACATTTAATTAATACTTTTGAAATAACTACCACCAGATTTACTTTCAACAGTACTTATAAATGACCACTTTATAGATTCATTAACCAAAGTATATTTAATGCTAATCCATTGAGATTGGGTACATGCACTGATCTTGACACAAAAGATTCAATAACTGGGCCTAACTGACCTCACCTGTTTACCAGACACCATTTCTTGATTTTTTGGGAAAGAGTTATTTCTATACTACATTAGCATCATTATTAACAGTGATAAAAAGTAAATACTTGTAATTGGGTGAGCCTAGTAATTGACTCATTGGTACTAAGCACTTCCGGAGTCCTCTACGTGTAAAATAACAATTCAAAACAAAACCATAGTATACAGTGTATATATATACACATGCTATCCTGGTGTCACTGGATTTATTAATTGACACATTTCTTTCACATCTCCATTCTATAAAATCTGCAAATAAAAATCCCACCAGATATTTCTCAAGAATGAAGACTATTTATTAGCAAAAGTGCCTGAAGGAGCTAATTAAATGCTGAGTATCATTTATGACTCAGCTGACCTAAACAAACTCCCGACTCCTGTTCCTCATTTCACATATGCAATCACTCCTTGTAAGGTCTTTCTTCTTCCTTTTCTCTCTCCCTCTCACTCTTGCTTTTCTCTTTCTCTCTCCATCTTTTGTTTGTTTATTTGTTTACTTTTGTTTAGGTGCATGTATTTGTTTATTTGTTTACCTTTGTTTAGGTGGATGTATTTCTATAGATCATATAAATACTGACATTCTTTAGTTTACATGTTATAACACTAGGGTTTCAAGTGTGCATAAGGAACTAACACGAGACTGGCCATGGAAACTGGGGTTCCTATAGCCTTACTTCTGGGGTTAAGTATGCTTAGGCTGACTTCCAATATTTTTTAATGATGTTATAAGTACATAATAATACTGAACAATTCTTTATAATGATTCTAGATTACAAATGGTTACTCCTCTGGAACAAAATTAGGATATGGGCAAAACTTAAGATTGTGTATAGGCCTAGGCAAAAGGATGATCATCCCTGAATTGATTCTGATTCCAGAGTCAGATGTCTCTAGCGTGACATCATGTCATGGGAATAATTTGCTCCTGCCAGATGACATCCTATCATGTCATGATTTCTAACTCAAAACATGCATCATCATGTATGTATATATGAGTTCCATTTGTATAGACCAGTGGTTTTCAAACTTCTTAGTATGACAGCACACTAAGAAACAACTAATATTTTGGTGGCACACCTGCTCTTTGATTATATATATAGTCTTAGACTTATTCTCGCGATCAATGTGATGAATTCTCGAAACCTAGCAAAATTATATTATTTTCGCAGCACACCAAGGAGGTAATGGCAGCATACACTTTGGGAATCACTGGTATAGACACATGAAAAGTGCTCAAAGAGGCTTGTTATCAAGCCAGCAGGAGTGGCATTACCCAAATACAAACCCTGGTGTGACTCAAATTAAAATGATTCTCTATATCCTACCTTTTCTTCATGACTAATGAGTATTTCTAGTCTATGATCCTCTTGGGAATTTAGTTAAAAATGATCATAGTTATAACATCATTAAAAATGCTTAGAAGCCAGCCAAGGTGCAACTTTCCCAAAGGGAGCATAGGTGTTATCTAATCAAAACAGGAGGGTGGGCACCTAAAGGTACACTAATAGCAGTCAGGGACAGGTCAGTGTTGCTCAACTCCCTTATATTTCATTATTTTACTCATAAAATAAACTTCAGAAAACAAATAATGTTATCAACCATTAGAGGATATTCATCAAAAATAAAAAAAGTTATTCTATGTCAGATAAAAAAATGTAACATCTTTTAAGGGTTAAATAAATATGTTAATATATGCAAATCTATGTAACGTACATAATGGATATTATTCATATCACACATGCTATAAAACATATATCATATGTGTATGTGTGTGTGCATACTTGCATGGTCTTAGTTAGTTGTTTAAATAAGAGAAAGAGAGCTGAGTTCAAGGGGATCCATCTGCTATATCTAGAATGTATGCCATCAATGGTCCTATTTGGAAAACAATTTCTTTACATCCCAATACTAAGACCTCTTGTACCTCTTTTACTTAAAATCTTCCTTGTCTAACTTAAATTGTTCCAGACATATAATAGTAAAGCATAATCATATCAACTCATTTTCGTCTTTTCTCTAATGTTGCAAGTTTAGATTTCTGATATTTGTTCCAAGTCCCTTAACCCATTGATCGCGGTATTGAAAAAAGGTCTATGCAGTAGGATGACAGGTTTACATCGTCTGGCATGGTGCCATCCGCGTCTATGACCGACTCTGCCTTGGCAGCAAATCATGCCATCCGCTGCTAATGGGTTAAAGTTGGTACCCATCTAGTTGTGGCTCATTCCAGTTTGTCTATAACTTTTCCTAGATGTGGACTCCATATTACTGCAGTGTATTTTAGAGTAGGTCTTATGATCTGATGATTTTTCTTACCATACCTCCACATGAATGCCCTGTTCATGTTTGTTATCAGTGATAGCACTTTTTTATTATTACCAATAATTACAAGTATTCTGAGGTCTTTTTCTTTCTCTTGACGTATCTAATATTGTTTTTCTTAGCTTGTACTGGTGTATGAGTTGATGTTTACTATCACTGTGCCTGGCATTTATTGTTGTCAAATTCCATATTCCAAGGACAGCTCTTTTTGAACAAGCTTTCAATGTCTTTTTGGAAACTGGCATACATCCACAACTGTTACTCCTCTTTTTGTATCATCTGCAAACATATACTGACAACTCTCTGAATTTATGTTTGATTGTAGTTCATTTATGAAAATAAACATAATTGGTGCCAATACTGACTCTTGGGTACTCCACTTGTTACTTGTCTCCATGTAGAGTGTTTCCCTCTATTTGCTGTATTCATTCTTCTTTCATATAAAGAGCCCTTTGTCCATTTGAGGAGTTTTTCTTCAACTCCACCTATGTTCCAATTTCTGCATCAGTCTATTATGTGACACTTGATGCTCTGTCAAAGGCCTTTTTGAAATCAAAGTATACTAATTCTTCCCAATCTTCTCACTCTTACAGTATATCAGTAATTTTGTTGTAAAAGCAGAGTAAATTTGATACTTATGATTGGTCCTCCCTGAATCCAAATTGTTGCTATATGTCCTCCCATAAAAGTGCAATACTTCTATCACACTGAGTATAAAGAGAATAATGAGCTGATATGGACCCTATACTACAATTTTAGTCAACTGCAGTATTGATAGAGCCTGTCATATGACACATATAAGTCTTTCAATACAACAAAACACACAAATTGCTCTAGTTTTTCAATGAGTGACTGAGAGTGGGAAAAATAAGGGTATGTTGCAAGAAGCTGCCTTGCTCTGAAATAAAACCCGTCCTGGAGATTGGGTAAGCAAATCTATCCCCCATCAGCAATGGTTTAATATCATATTTTGTTTCACAAGTTGTTCATTATCTTTTCCAGTAATTCATATTTTTCACTTGCTAGTAATACTGGTATATAATTCAGAGGGTTTTGCTCATCATCACTCTTGTGTAGAAGGGGTGATGCTCACTGACTTCCATGATTTTGGTTGATTTCCTTTATCTATTGAGTTTTGAAATAACAAAAGTAACAGTAGACCGAATTGATCAGCACATTCTTTGAGAAAACCATCTGGTCATTCCACTTTCCTTTTCCTAATTTCACTAATAGATCCTTATTTCCTTTTTCTTGAGTGTGATGTTCCCAAGATACTGAGTTGTGGCAACCAAATTCCTTTCTGGTTAAAGGAAGGCATCTTTAACAAGGACTAATTGGAATTTTTCATTTAGAATCTCATACATTTCTTTTTTTTAGTATAGAAAATGATTCCATCTTTAGTAGCAAAAATATGATCTTTGCTTTAGTTTTACTATTTAAATAATTGTAGAAAAGTTTAGGTTGTTTTTGGAGCTTCTGTAAATATCCTAAAAATCTCTCTTGTAATCTCTCAATGCCTCATTTCTCCCTACTTTATGACCTATGTCTTCTGAATCTTTTCTGCAAGTGATGTTTGTTTTCTCTTGCTCTCCTATATTTTTCGTTGAACCTTTTTTGGTATTTTATTGCTTCAGTCTTTGAATTTTGGCACATACACATAACTCATTTATTACAGATCTCACTACATCTTAATTATATCTTTTCTTTACAATTTCAGTGCATTCTTTGTTCTCAAAGAACTTTCTTCAATTTGTTAATAACCTTTCTTGTAGATGTACTTCTTCTAAAATTCTCTCTTTTCAATTGTTTCTTCCTATATAAAGCAATATATAAACTAATATAATTACTAAATGAACACTCATCCTCTATAGAGGACAGAATTTTGAGCATTTCATATCAACTTTATTTGTTTTATTTATTAGGTCAAGCACCATAGATAGCATGTCCATGCCATTTTCCATAGTTTATTCAGCTATGGTTTGATGAAGGCAATGCTGTTTTTTTATTTCCAGCAAATTCACATTCAATGAATCTGATGGTGCTTTTGAATCTCAAGTTTCTCTGTTGATTCTGCTATTAAATCTTCAGTTAAAAGAATTTTCTTTGATTTGGTTTCCATAATTTGAAGTAAATTCTTTAAACTTCTAAGCATTTCTTGGGCTAGTTATCTGTAACTTTCTTATGACCATGCTGATATGTGTGTGTGTTTGTATGTGTGTGTGTGTGTATATATGTGTGCGTGTGCGTGTGCGTGTGCGTGTGCGTGTGCGTGTGCGTGTGCGTGTGCGTGCAAGTGCTTTAATATCATATTTTAGATTTAAGAAAAATCTTTATAATGAAAATCATATATTGTCAGTCTTCTTTCAATATTTTTTTCTGGAAATTACTTTTGAAAGTTTTAGCAATATACACAGCTTAACTAAGAACCATGCTATTAACACAACTCATAACTAGCTATGCAAAATAAACTATTACTAACTCAGCATAAAGCAAAATTGACAGAACTAAGGGAGAGAGGGGGAGGGAGAAAGGGGGAGGGAGAAAGGGGGAGGGAGAAAGGGGGAGAGAGGGGGAGGGAGAAAGGGGGAGAGAGAAAGGGGGAGAGAGAAAGGGGGTGAGCGGGGGGGGGAGAGAGAGAGAGAGAGAGAGAGAGAGAGAGAGAGAGAGAGAGAGAGAGAGAGAGAGAGAGAGAGAGAGAGAGAGAGAGAGAGAGAGAGAGAGAGAGAGAGAGAGAGAGAGAGGAGGGGGGCAAGAGGAGAGACAGAGACAGAGAGGGAGGGAGAGAAGGAGAGAAGGAGACAGGAAAAGAGAGGAGAGACAAAGACAGAGACAGAGAGGGGGTGGAGAGGGAGGGAGAGGGAGAGAGGGAGTGAAGGAGAGAGGGAGAAAGGGAGGGGAGGGGAGGGGAGGGGAGGGGAGGGGAGGGGAGGGGAGGGGAGGGGAGGGGAGGGAGGGGAGGGGAGGGGAGGGGAGAGGAGGGGGAGGAGAGACAGAGATAGAGATAGAGATAGAGATAGAGAGAGAAAGAGGAGAGACACAGAGGAAAGACAGAAAGAGGCACAGAGAGCGTAAAGAGGAGAGACAGAGGAAAGACAGAAAGAAGCACAGAGAGAGGAAAGAGGAGAGAGAGAGAAGTAGAAACCAAGAGAGTAGTAAAAATAAGGCTCAAAAAGCACAACGCATCTTACCCGAGTCCTTGCTCTGCTTCAGGAGACTCCCTGTAAAACAAAGGTGCAAAGCACAGATTGGTGATCAGATGTGATAAAAAGCAACAAAGCACAAGAAACATACAAGTGAAGAATCATCACACAAAATGCATCCCACTAAATTTCTACAAATGGTGCGCATCAATATGTGTATATCAAGCTAATTTAATATGAACTTTGGTGAATAAGCACTGTATGCATTTTTTTGTATTCTGGAGGCTAATTTTATCTGATGTCTTTTCACAGCTGTAAATCTAATGTTCTATTATTACAGCCTGGATATTAAAAGGTTGAAATCTGTCATAATATTAACTTTTCAGATATATTGACATTTTATGAGTATTTTTAGTTGAATACCTTATCTAATTTTAATATACTTATTAAAGAAAAATACATAAGGTAAAGTCAAGTCAATTAGTTACCTTAAATTGCATTCTCTGTCAGATAGAATGCAATTCCGAGTTCAAAGAATTTAAAAGAATTTAATAGTGATGCTAAAATATATCTATTACTTAATATGAAACAGCAACATTACATTTACTATTTCAAATTATAATTCTACACTTTTATTTTCTTTCATTTTTAAGAAGTATAATTGATATATAATGTTTTTATAAATTGCACTCTCTAAAACACATATATATCTTAGAATTTGTTTGCCTGCCTTCTAATAAGAGAATTTGCATTACCTATAGAGTCTGTTTTATCTGGTCTGTCCACAAGTTATCAGTGATCTGGCACATGAGCACATTACTGATTGGCTGAAAAGCAATATGTCTAATATTGTTAGTTAGATGTGATAAATATTCAAGCTATCAATGCAGTTATATATTTAACTAATTGCGGACGGGCATCATGACATACATGACGCAGGAGCTTTGGCCTGACGACGGGCATCATGACTTACATGACGTTCAGGGATTTTGAATCACTGCTATTTTATTGTGCTATAAATAAGGAGTGAGTGAGGATGACTATTACAGTCATAATTACTATAATTACTATAATATTAACCCGTTAACGACGGGTGACTAGATATCACGTCTAGTGGTTTTTGGGCCACACGCCGGGGACGCGTTATTTTGTCCAGCCCGGCGCGCGGGAGGAGCCAGCGCACAGTGCTGGTTCACGGCCAGTGCGGCCGAGAATCCCGACGCATTAGGCTTATGCGTTCAAGAGTCCCGGAATTTTGGTCTTTTTAAGCTGGATTGGTCCCGTCGGGAACAGGTTAAGCAAACCTAACATCCAAAAACTAGATGGCAACACTTTCTTCTAGCACCAGCAGGAGAGAGAGCCTTGAATGGCACTCATCCACGGTCTCTATCTAGCACTATCTTTATAGAGCGATGGCACATAGCAAGATGCCAACCTCTAGTCTACATAAACAAAAAACAGGTTTTAAATAATTAATCTTCTCAATTAAGTATTTAAGAAAGACATCTGGCTGTACAAGTGCAAATAAAAGGTATCTCAATAATATCCTTAATGTAAATTACATAGTTAAAATGGAAAATGACATGAAATAGTGTTGAAGTGAATCTGCAACATCATCACAAGACATTGGTGGAAATGTAAGAGTACAAACAAGTTCTCTATACCAGGATGTCAACTTTGATGATCAGATGAATGTTATTTCAAATACTACCTATGTAATTTACATGCTGTGAATTATTAAAATATCTTTTATTTGCACTTACAATGCCAGATCATTCTTTTTTAACATACATGAAATTAGGGAAAGAATAATTATTCAAAGCCCACTGTTCTTTGCATCCAATCAGTCTAGTGTGTTTGATACATGGTTGTCTTTGTGTCCTTGCATTCCATAATATCAGTCTAATTGGAAAGTTTGGGATTTGTGTGTGAATGTGTAAGGGTTCTTAGTATTTCTACACATTCAAATGTGTTACCATATTAATAGCTTGAAAGATTTATCACATATAACTTATGATATCATACACATTGATTTCCAGCCAAACATTAGCCAGTAACGTGTAGTTGACACTTATAACTATAACTTGAGATATTCAGTGGACAGGTCAGAAAAGGCAAACTATAGTAATAATAATAAGATATTGAAACTTCTATCTATCAAGATTATTATTGGGTAGTTAGTGAAAGACCCTTGTTGTATTATTATTACATTTTAAACATGCTACCCTTCATTATATGAAAATATTATGATGGTTAGCAAATTCTATGATGCACAGAGCACACACATGCAAACAGGTCACCTATGCATATGGACCCATTGACCTAAATCTGAAAATTATTACAAATGTGCATACAATGAGAAATTGTCCACACTTTGCAACCATGCAAGTGTCTCAAGTAAAAGGCAACCATTTAGTTTATTTCTATCATAGATACAGAAAACTTCTCCATCCATGCTGCTCCATTCTAATGTTGCAACTTCAAAATATGCCTTTACCTTTTATGATTCTCTGTATCCATAATGCCTAATCTACTCCTTCCTTTCCTTCCAATTTTTTTTTCATTCCCTACCTAGGAGGAAAGTAAATATCTTTATGGGTACTAATGATCTGTAACTCTATTAACCCTTTCCCGACGGGGCACACGCTACGCGAAAACCCCTACGCCGGGCCATTGCAAATTGCATTGGAAACATCACACTGGCATGACGCCCTGGCATCGGGAATTTAGCTGTGTCACACAGGTGTGACGCACCGTCTTCATAGGGTTAAGATTTGCACATTTCCTATTTTGAATCTCTATGTAGCCTTCCAATGGAAAAGGAAAACTGTCACATCTGTTATATCTAACCCCTATCAATTTTTTTCATGCCAATGCTCTATGGTGAATCCTCTAAAGTTGTGGGAGGACTAAACACTGAGCTAAAAGTCAAGTAGGTTCTTTGGAGATGTAAAAACAACAAAATAAAGTGGGACATTCTGGGTCTCCTTATGGCCTGGCAAGCTTGCTCCTCTCATCTCCTGGGTTGTTGCCAGATGTATGAGGTATATACATAAAGCATTGTACAACAGAAATAAAGAATACATGCTACAGACTGTGCATAGAATGAAACGTAAATATAACAAATAATGTAAATAATAATTCATGTGCTTTCATGTAACATGTAGTAACTTTGGAAATAATATCACAGTAGTAAAGTAGATCTTAGTACAACAAATATCACAATATTATCTGCTATCTCATCGGTTTCAAGTATCATAGATACTATTTCGTGTATCACACTATATCACTATAATATCCCACATCTCCCTCCTTCACATTCACTAGAGTGAGTCTTGAAACAATTTCGCCACCTTCAGATGCTGCAGATGGAAATTCTCAAATGTATCCAGTGAATAGTGGTTTAAAATAGGGACCAAAGGGCTGTGATCCATCACTAAACTAAAATGCAGGAGGTCTGTGAGACGAAACTTGCATTTGGACATGGCCCAGACTACAGCTTGTAACTGTATGGTGGCGTAATGTGTCTCTCTATTAGTCAAGAAGCGAGAGCCACACTGCAATAGTTTGAGTCTTCCACCACCTGGCGTGAACTCTGCCAACTGGTTGACTAGACCCATAGATACGAGGGGGCTTCAAAAAGTTTGTGGAAACAGTCGACAACTAAAAATCATATAGAATGATATTGACTTTAATGCACCTGAACATTCTTGTACAAACGTGTTATAATGTTTTCAAACATGACCCCTTAAATGCAGGTAATAATGCATTGGAAGTCAGGCACCATTTAAGCAACATGGAATTCACCAAAAATCAAGGCCAGGACAAACATTAAATTTATGATGAAACTTGGTTGGGAGAATAAGCAAATCACTGAAGCTCTGAAACAAGTTTATGGTGACAATGTCCCAAAGAAATCAACAACCTACAAATGGATAAATCAGTTCAGAAGTGGTTTGTGAGGAAAACATTGATGCTCTTCACAACATGATTGAAAAGGATAGACAAATAACCACTGAATCATTAGGAAACACATCTTTGTGGGTTCTGCATTTATAATTCTGGTGGAGAGTTTGGGGCTAAGCAAGCTTTCCGCTTGATGGGTCCCTAGGCTGTTGCGCCCAGATCAATCACAAAAAAGCAGTGGCTACCCAGGGGTGGAAGTGGACCGGTCAAAGCAAAATCTGACCATTTCAGAGGAAAGGTCATGACCAATGTCTTCTGGAATGCAGAGGGGATTTTGCTAGTTGACTTCCTCAAGAGCAAGAAAATAATTACATCTGCTTATTATGAATGCATTTTGAGAAAACTGTCAAAAAAACTCAGAAAAACGTCTTGGAAAACTAAATCAACTCGTTCTCTTCCACCAAGACAATGCACCCACTCATGGTGCTTGGCAGACAAGAATTTCAATGGGAAATCATCCGACATCCACCTTAAAGCCCCGATTTAGCCCCATCTGACACCTTTTGGTTTCCAATCTTAAAAAAACATTGAAAGGTATCAATTTTCCCTTGGTTGAAGATGTAAAAAGAGCTGCGCTAACATGGTTCAGATCACATGACCCTCAGTTTTACTCAGACAGACTTATTAACCAATTCACACATGGGCTATTCCAGCTCTAAATGGTCGGAATGCCAGTGTTTTTGAACGCATAAGCCTACCACCTCAGGATTCTCGGGTGCAGCCGCGAGCGAGTGATATACGCCCGCTCACATGGTGCGCCGGCCTCGAACAAATATCTCATCACCAGCGTCTGACCCAAGAACCACTGAACGTGATAGCAAGTCAAACAGTGCGAATGGATTAAAGGCTGGTATCAACGTTTGCAGGAGTGTATTGACCTTAATGGAGCATATGTTGAAAAATAAACATCATAACTGAAACCTTTCTTTCATAATGTCCTTTTTCCACAAACTTTTTGAAACCCTATCATACACGAAGATCTATGAGGTTGGCAGGAGTAGGGAACTCTGCCATAGCACAGACTTTCTCAAAGTCACCTGCAATGCCATCCTTGGAGAGCCTGTAACCAGTCTTCCCTGCGAGCTGATGACCTCAGCTTAGGTTGGCGCTTGATCAACAAGCCCTGAATACTTGTGTAGCTTCAGCTATAATCATATTTTTTCAGGGCCAAGTAATCAAATTTCCTTAGACCTCTTTATCTTCACCTATTCCTTTTATCTTCTCTGTACTCTCCCTGGGCCTACAAGATTCACCTGTAGGGACTGGTATTCACCTCAGGGAGGACTGCAGCCAAAGACCAGGGAGCATATCCAAGTACAAAGCTCCAATATTCTCGAGGTACCAGAGTACTCACCCGGTTCTTCCTCTGAATGGGGCGGGCATAGGGATAGGGGAACCACAGGTCTTTATAAACCTGTAACTCTAGAGCAGGGATAGGGATAGGCCCCTGAAAAGGGGTCTCCTCTGATTAGGTGGGAACATCCACATGGTCTCTATACCCCCCCCCCCTCCAAAAGAGGACGGGGATAGATTTGTAATTTCTGCCACGTCCTCGAGTCAGAAGTGTAAATAACAACCTCCCCCAACCATTGTTCCTTTGCCTTCATGTTGCTATGAATTTTGCTAATAGGGAAGCCCTCCTGCAGACCCTTTTCGACGCAGAAATATGAACCCTTAGAGTGATCTCTGCACATGACCATTTCATCATCCTATGCCAGGATGAAACAAATGCAGAAATCCTGTTTACTGACCATTTGATCAACTTACTTAAGACTAAGTGATTTGAACTGATCATGCCACTGAATTAAAGGCAAATTAAAGGCAAAACTGATAGTTCTCAAGCACTTAAATAGAGAACTAGTCAAGGAAACCCGATCCCATTAACCCACTCACGACGGGGGCATTCCAGCCTTGCATGTCACAATGCCGGGGCTTTCGAACGCTTAGGCCTAAATCAATTAAATGGCTGGCACAATATTGTGCCACCAGGCCACCGGGGTTTTGAATGAGCGGTACAGTAGTGTACCACCTGTCCAGAGAGGGTTAAAGAAGAGCTGGAAAGAACTCTATCGAAGTCTTCATTATGAAGAATCGATACTTAACCGTTTTATTTGATTTAACTTTGCCTATATTCTTCACTTCTATATGAAAATACCAAAGAAAAGTGGAAACAATCTCTTAGTGTGGCATCAAAAAACATATTTTATTCTTTTTTTTTTCCCAAAAAATGAAAAGAACAATATGAATAACCATACACATACATATGAGTATGTACCTCATAACATGACGTGACATGACGTGATTTCACTAGTAATCAACAAATTAGAAGTAGTATTGCATAAGTAATTTTTTACTTTATCTTATTTCTTGGCCAAACACATTTGATTTTGCAATAGTTTTCGACTGATCTTTTTATTCAACCGATCAAGAGGCAGAAATTACCATGATGTCATCAATATCACATAGTTTTCTGTGATATCATTTTTTTAATGTTATATTTCATTTTATGACATTCAAACACCTAAACTACAGTAGCAGAGTCTTAGAAATTACGGTAAACGATTATATTTGAGAACAATCTAGTGATTTATTGCTGATGCTTCAGCACGTCTCATTGCCCTGCCTGGGACTCTGCCAGAAAATGAACCACATCTTTGGGCTTCACCCGGGGCCTGGGATATTTTTCGACCCCATGATAGCACATACCAGCGCAAATGGGTTAATGAAGATCCAGTTCTTGGATACCTGCCAAGGTCCAATAAAAAGGTCTATACTTATTCACATGTTCATAAGTCCCATGCAAATTGAACCACAATGATTTACGAATGTTAAGCAATGCATGGGCTGCTACAAATATGGACACTAAAAGTCAAACTGCCCTGAAGGTGAGAAACTCCGCTTGAGTTCTGATTGTGGAGCAAATAATCATAATTACAGAGACTGCAAATCAAACAACAAAAGATATCTGAACTGTGGCAAGGGGCACAGAACAATAGCAAACTCTTGCCCACTACAAAAGAAAGCAATAAAGAAAAGAAGAGACAACAAAAATTAAATTGAGAAAAAAGAAATTCAAATTTAAAAAGTTGCAAAGCAAATTGCAAAGCAGACAACTGCTGCCACCCAGAACACATGGTTTAAAAGTCTAATAAAAGAGATGAAGGAGGAGGAGAAGAAAAAGCCACAGGTGATTTTACAATTATCTGACAACCTCTCGGTAGGCGTGATGACTGCCATCACCCACGCCCAACTGTGTAATATTATGAAGCCAGAATTAGGCTTTTACCACCACGTAAAAAAGGGATTAAAAGATAATGGCCTTCTGCAGCTTTATCTCAGGAACGGGGATTCATGGGGGATCACACTCACAGCCCCACAACCTTGCCTCAGCCAATAGACAAGCCAGAGCCAAAACACTGCACCATGCCACAGAGGAAACCAACACCCACACCAAACATAACACCACGCCCAACACAACACATATCACCACGCCAAACCACTAAGACACAAACAACCGCTCAGGCACCACCACTCTCACCAACACCATACCCACAACAGACATATGCTGTCAGACCCAAAACTACACAAGCATGGTAGTATGGTACAGTACAAGCACCTGAACAGAGAACAAATCACACATGAAATATATAGAAGTACAATAAAATGGATCTACACAAACACAACATATAAACCCTACATTCACGAACAGACGATCACAAAACACATATGCACTGGACATATATTCATTCACAAAGACATGATTGAGAAATTGAAACAACAAACTTGAACACATACAGAACAGCTGGTATAACACATCCAAATAACGCAATGGCTGCAACACAACCCACTCACACTTCATTATCATCTCGCCTTGCAAACGTTCATCACGACGTACTCGCCAGGACACCAAACAGAAGACACGAACTCTGCAGTCATTACAGACAACATGACCCTGACGTCCTACTCATTTACACATTCACTCAAACATCCACACACACTCCGCATATTCACCTACAATACCTATACATTTAAAAGAAAACAAAAGACGACAGCGAACCCATTGCAGTAAACCAAAACATGAAACAAACTTCTTTATAACTTTTCCTCTGAATTTATGGCAGTAGAAATACAAACCCCTCATGATCCTATAACCCTTGCACCCACATACATTCCTCCTCGCAGACCATATCTTACTGAATCAGACATCTTCCAGCTCATCTTCCCACCCCACCCTGCATCCATTCACACATTCGCTGCCTACACATACATCTTATCATTTATATCACTTTTATTATTGCTTATTATTGCACTTATTTATGTTTCCATTATATGTTTACATTTATGCATTCATTCTTATGCCATGCTCATGATGCATGCTCCTGGTATCATGCTGTTTTTTAAATACTATTCTTTGTTTATGTTCCTTGTGTCATGTTTATCCTCATTATCTCCGCCCCATCACCCACTACCTCACATGCCACCACACTTGACCATTCCCTCTCTAACCTCACCTCCTCTCCTCCCCATCCCCCACCACTTTCTCACAAAGACCACTGTTCTGTTCAATCATTTCTCACTTGCTCACATCACTCACCCATACATTTCTATGACCATCACATATTTGTGTGTTTCTTTTACTATTTTGTTTGTATTTGCTCATTCAGGCCATTATCAATTTATAAAAAAAAAAAAAAAAAAAAAAAAAAAAGGCGACCCACTGGACCTCCCCACAGCTCCCAGGAACCATAAAGGAGGCAGGTGAGAGTCTCACCTGCAATAGACTAACATCGCAGATAACCTCCCACAATGCTAACACTAGCAGGCGAAAAAAAGATGGCAGATCATACCTACTGTGAGGCTGTCTCGCCGGCTCAAAACACTAACAGCTGAAACCCAACCCCCCACCGTCAACTTATGCAACCTAAATCAATATAACCACCATGCAAGGGGTTTCACCCCCCTCTTTTATCTCAGACTTTTTCATTTTTCCAAGCAGCTAGCTCTTTAGCTTTTCTTCCCTCCTTACTCTAAGGATCCTCTTCAATCTTTACTTTGTTACTTTCTTTCCTTGCACATAAAACGAAATGTAAATATAGCAAACAATTTAAATAATAATATATGTGCTTTCATATAACAGGTAGTAACTTTGGAAATACTAGTAGTAAAGTAAATCATAGTACAATACTAGTAGTAAAATAAATCATAGTACTAATAATATCACAATATTAGGCATTATTTGCTGCATCACTGGCTTAAAGTATCACAGATACTATTTTGTGTATCACACTATATCACTTTAATTATCCAAACATCCATTCCACCATTTAGATCAATGATAGGTCCTTAGGTGGATGACTTGCTTTTGGTTATTCATACTAGAATGAATTGTAAGCCTATCATGAATCACTACCTCTATCTCAAACTGGACTTCTTCAGCCAAATCAAGCCACATGATGGTATTCCATTATGCCGTCATAATTATTGAGACAGACAAAGAATATATTAAAACATCTAAGGAGGATATAGCTTTCATCATTAAATATACAAGTGACATATGAAAAATCTGTCTTTTAGCTTTACTGATATCAACAAACCTTCACACCCGTGTGACACGATAAAAAGTACGTGATGACGGGGCGTAACACGTGTGACGTCCCTAAAAATTGTTTATGCTGGGAGACACACGTGAAGCGCGTGTCACGTCACAGTACCCGGCGTCACAACCCAGGCAATATTACTTAGACCCGAAGTAGGGGGTTGACAGCTCTCGCCGGGCCCGTCGGTTAAAGGGAAACATTCTATTCATTTGGTCAATTTGCTACCATTGTTATAAATTCCTTCTTAAACTTCAATATTCTTAAAGTTCTAATAAAATAGTTAGCCCCTAAATTTTCTTCATATAAATTTTGTATAACAATAAGCATCCTACAGTAATTTTTACTTTTTTTTTTTGCATAAGGTGTGGCTCTTGTTGTAAATGTATCTACCAAAGTGTCTCTTTTGGAAAAATTTGTGTATATCAACACCCTAACACAACAAAGCCCAAGCTCTACCTATTTAAATAGCTGTAACTAGCTGAAAACCAAAGTACAGTCAAGTACTGAACCTCCTAAATGTCTCTCATGGAATTGTAAAGTGACATACATCAGTGTTCAATTCTCTATACTCAAATTTGCCCACTTTTTAAAATTAAGGTAATATTGTAGTACTAAGACTCCAGAGAAGCAAAATTTTGTGAAATTAGAATGAGTATGTACATCTTTGCATAATAACGGTGTGTTCTTAGAAAATTTGTGCATGGCATTAACATAACAAGAGGGTCTGTATGCTATGGAGGAGAATATCTACAAGTGAGAGGAGCTAGATAGGCAGTGATATGTGGAAACACCTTCAGAAATTAAGATAAGTGAATGTCCTG
>NW_028234409.1:25011430-25021430 GCF_977035675.1 Penaeus japonicus | reverse complement strand
ACATTATACAGATACGAGTATACAAGAGGTATTTTATTTGTATTTGAATAATACATATACTAGGTATATAGTATATAGGTATATATAGAACATATACATATATAGGTATATAGGTATACTATATATAATATTTATACATTATAGGTAGATATATACTTAATTATACATATACATATATCGGTATAGGTATTTACATATACATTACTATATAGGTATATTAATACATATACATATACATATCATAGGGTTATATATTACATATACATATACATATATAGGTTTTTATATAATAGTCATATACATATATCAGGTATATATTTACATATACGATTCTTATATAGGTATATAAAATTATTATACTATACATATATAGGTTTATATATTACATATACATATAACATAGATAGGTATTTAGATACAGATACCGTATATAGGTATATATATATAGTTATATATAAAATATAGGTATATATAAGGATTATATTAATATACATATTTAGGTAAATATATGCTACATATACAGATATATATATAGGTAGGTATATTAATATACATTATACATATAATATATAGGTATAAGGTATATAATATTCATATATAGATATATTCTAGGTATATATATACCTATATATATAACATATTAGGTATATAGGTGATATATTACATATACATATATAGGTATAATATATAATATAACGTATATATGGTAAACACATATTAGTAATACTTATAATATATCCAGGTATATACATATTTATACATTATACAGTATACTAGGTATATATATACATATACAAAGACTATATAGGTCATATATAGGCATATTACCTATCTAGGTATATATATAATTAACATACTATATTATAGGTATTGTTATTAACTACATATACATATACTTATATTAGGTGTCATATGTTATTTGGTTATACATATACATATATGTAAGGTCTATTATTAATATACATATATTGTCTTATCTATATATAATCTTACATATATAGGTATATATATACATATACCTTATAGGTATATATATTATAATAAATATATTGATATATAGGTATATATATGCCGATATGTATTAACATAAGTATAGGTATATATATATACATATACATACATTATCATAGTATGACTTTTATAGAATACATAATTATCCATATATACATTCATATAACAAATACATAGTTATATATATACATAATATACCATATACATAAACATATATTCATATATTAAATACTATTATTAATATATATCACTTCTAAACATATATAATTATAATATAATAATAAAATAATATAAATATATATAATATATACCTATACATATATACATTAGCAGTTATATAGATATAATATACATCTATATACATAATATCGGTATATATATATACATTAACTAATTTTATATACATATATCGGTATATATATATACATATACATATATATATAATATATATCTATCTATATATATATATAATTATATATACTATATATTTCACATATATTATATAATATATATCCAATATTAACTTCTACTTATCATATCTATCCATATATACATATATAAACCCTATATATATAATATAATAAATTTATATTAACATATATATCCTCTACATACCTTTATACATATAGATATATACAATATATATATAATCCATATATATATTTTACCAATACATATATATATATCAAATATATATTTATACCTATATATCATATATAATATATAATATACCCTTATACATATAAATATATACATATTCATTTTTTTTTATAGTACATATATATACTTATAATATATATAGGTATATATATATATATTTTAAATATATACTATCTTATAATATATGTATAATATATTTAATATATTCTATATCTAATTACTTATACTATACAGTATATATAAATTTAAACCGTCTACATACTCAAATCACTTAGACATGTATATTATATATACTATACATAGATAATATATTACTTATACTGTCTATATTATTATACATATATTCTATACATATATTATATATATTACTAAATATATGTACATTATATTATATATATACTATAATATATATACTTATACATATATATTAATATATTATCTATATTATATATATATTAAAACTTATTCGGTATATAGATATACATATAACTTATAAGGTATTATATTATTCATTCACTATAGGTATATATATCTACTATTATCATGTATATATTATATATATATATATATTATAGATTTATATATATATATAATATATAATTTATATATTCATATACTATACTATTATAGGTATTATATATAATTTAGGTATATATATCTATAATTATATATATATATATATACTATAATATATGATATATAATATATATTATATATAAATATATATATTATATATTTATATATATATATAATATTAATAAATACTTATATAGTTTATATTATAAATTATATATATAGATATATATATATATATATATTAATACTATACAACTATATGAGTATATCATTATATAATTATATATATATATATATAGATATCTATCGTATATATTTATACTATATATATATAACTATTCATATATCTGTATATGTATCTTATATTTATATATAATATATTATGTATAATATTTATACTATATATATAATTATATATATATGAATATATATATATATATTATTTATTTCAATATATATATATATATATATATGATATATATATTATATATATACTATATAAATAGGTATCATATATTTGTATATATATATATAAATGATATACACACTAATTTTATTATGTATATATTTATATATTTAAGCATATATATATATATGTAAATCATTATATAAATTAATTTAATAGATAAGTGTTTTATTATAATTACAACTATTTAATATATAAAAATAATAAAATATACTATAACTAAATACATATAATATAAATATATTATTTTAAATACATATATATATATATATAACTATAAAATACAATAAATATTTATATATCTTAACATACATATTTAATTATATGTGAGTGTTATAGCGTGGGTGTGTGTGTTGTGTGTGTGTCGTCTGTGTGTGTGTGTGTGTGTGTGTGTTGTGTGTGTGTAGTGTTGTGTGTATGCTATGTGTGTGTGTGTGTTTGTATCGTGTTTGTGTGTGTGCTGTGTGCTGTGTGATGTGTGTGCATTGGTGTGATGTGTGTGGTGTGTGCAAGAGTGTGTGTGTGTGAGTGTGTGTGTGTGTGAGTGTGTGTGTGTGTTTGTGTTGTGTTAGTGTGTGAGTATGGTGCGTTGATGCTGTGTGTGGGTACTGTGGTGTGTACGTTGTGAGTATTGTGGTGTGCTTGAGATTGGTGCATGTGTGTGTTTTGGGTATGTGTATGTTGGGGGGGGGTTTTTTTATTATGGTTGTGTGTTAGTGTGTGATTCGTGATGTGAGTGTGTTTGTGTGTGTGATTGTGTGTGTGTGATGTGTGTGTATGCTGTGTGTATATGTGTATGAATGTGTGCGATGTGATGTGCGGCTATGTGAGTGTGTATGATGAAATATGTGTTTTGTCCGATATGAGTGTGAGTTCTTGTGCAGTCAGTGTGTGTGAAATGTGAAGTGAGATGATCTGTGGAGTGTGTTGTCGTGTGGGCGGGAAGTGTGTGTTTGGGTATGTGTGTGTGGTCTTGCTATGCGGTGATGTGTGTGTTTGGGTATGTGTGAGGTGTGTTGTGTGTGATGATGTGTGTGTCATGAGTGTGTGCTTGGCTGTCTGTGACATGTGTGGGAGTGTAATTTGTGATGAGTGTACATGTGTGCTGTGGGATGTGTGTGTATGACATGAGTGTGCATGTTGTGTATGCATGTGTGTCAGCTTGTGGTATGATGTGTGTGATGTGATTGTGTGTATGATGTTGTGTATGCCACTGTGTGTGTATGAGGTGTTGAGTTCAAGTGTGTTGATGTGTGTGTTATGTGTGTGTTATGTGTGTGTTTCGTGTGTATGAGAGTTTTGTATGCTTGTGTGAGGTATGTGTGTGCGTATGTGTGTGGTGTGTGATGCTGTGTGCTGGTGTGTGTGTGTGTGTTGTGTGTGTGGGTGTGTGTCGAGTGAGTGTGCATTATGGTGTGTCAGAATGAGTTTGTTTGGGTATGTGAGTTGTGTGTGTGAGTGAGTGAGAGAGTGTTGTGTGTTAGTGTGTGTGTGCTGTGTGTTGTGTGTGTGTGTGCGACGTGCACATGTGTGTGAGTGGTGAGCTGAGTGTGTGTGTGTGTGATGTTGTGAGTGTGTGTTTGTGAATGTGTGTGTGTGTAGAGTGGTTAGTGTGTGTTGTGTGTGTGTGTGTTGTGGTTTGTGTGTGTGTGTGTGGTGGTGTGAGTGTGTGTGTGTGGTGGTGTTGTGTGTGTGGCTTGTGTGCCAGTGTTTTGTGATTGAGTGAGTGTGTGGTGTGTGTGTGTGTGTGTGCCTGCTATGTGTGGTGTGTGATGAGCATTGTTTGTGTGTGAGTGCATGAGTGTGGGTTGTGAGCATGTGCGTGGTCGTGTGTGAGTGTGGTAGGTGTGTGTGTGTGTGTGTGTGTGTGTGTGTGTGTGGGTGCCTGTGCATGCACACACGTGTATGTGTATGTGTCTCTGTGAAGTTGTGTGTCTGTGTACTGTGTGCAAGAGGCGCTTTGGGCGCGCACCCTTTACAAACACATAATTAAGTTGTATATAATATCTGAAAGACTAATATTGATGCATCCACACATATTTATTACAATAGTATTTTACTGAGCTGTAAACAAAAGAAAGACTACCACTGTTGATACTTACTTAAGTACACACCAAGAAAAGACACAATTTGTATGAAAAATTTGTAATAATTTATCAGTTTTCTGGTCTTTGCCTTCAAGTGATTTCTTTTTTTTCAAAACTGTTGGAAACTGCTCTCTTAGTCATTCTCAACTTTTTTGTAATTAATCCATGTTTTAACACAACAAGAAAAATATAAATAATAATAAATAAGAATATAATAATTATCGTATGTCCACCTTTAATTCTATAGTTTGTTTACTTAACTCTCCTTGAACTTTTTATCTTTTTATGCTTCTAAATGTTATTCCATCTTCTAAAGCACTTTAATTACATCAAGGTTAACTCTTCTATTCCTTGAATAAAATCAATGTCAACACTGAAATAATGTGTTCGAAACTAACAAAGTATTAGACATGCAGCAATTCTTAAATGGCAAACGCTAAAAATAAGTATATCAGTTTTATGTCTGATAGAAAATGAAGTGACTAAATGTGAACTACTATACTTTTTGAACTGTTAAACCCATCAAGGGCATGCTCTGTCCACTATGATTTTGTCTTATCTAGTAATTTTCATTTCACATACAGATGGTTTCCACAAGCACTTAGTCACCAGGGAGTCAATTAATAGGGCCACCTGATCTCAACTGTTTATCCCTTCCTTGAATTTTCAGGATTTTTTTTTTCCCCCACTATCATCATTACTTATTAAATCTAGGCCTACTAAATGACTCTGGTGATTGATTATTTATGGAACCATCTGTATGCAAACCAAACAAAACAAAAATATATAAATAAACATAAATAACTACAAAAATAAAATAAAAATACTCACACCAGCACCTGTATGCTCATACCATGAAGTTCTTGTTACAACCAATTGGGTTGAAACCCAGTTTGAAAAAATCAAAATCCTATAAAAACATTTCAAACGCAACATAATTACCCGTTCAAATGTATAGGTGGCTAGCAGTCATCCCTGTATACCCAGAATGCTTAAAAAATACTCTTGAATACAAGGCTTTAAATATGTGTGGCCATAATATACAGGGGGAGGCACTATGTTTGATTTTGCCTTTAAAGTTTTCTGAAAATAAAATTAAAGTGAACTGTGTAAAACAAAAGAACAAAAAATACACTATTCAAACAAATGCCAACTATTTGTCAGAAACTCAAATCATATCTACTTTTGTAAAAACCTAGAAAAAATCTATGTATATTATCCTTTGTTTTCAGTACCCTATGTAGCCAATTTTAAAGAAATACCTTCATTAAACAGTATACACTTGAGAGGAATCAGGAATAGGATGAAGATATAGAATATAAAAAAATATATATGAAGAGAACAGTATGGAATGCTAACTGCAATAACTGAAAAATAAACATCAATATAAAAGAAAATCATAATTGTAATAAAATCAATAATAAAAAAAACATAAGTTGAATGTTCATGATAGTAAACGAAAGGCAGTGAAAGATGATTGCAGTATTACTGATAATTGAATATTAGTAAAATTAGTAATAGTAATTCTACCACAAATAATAGTAATGATAAAATAATAATAATAGTAATAATAATGAATTATGACTGATAATGATGATAATGTAAAAAATAAATATATAAATAAATAAATAAATAATAATGATAATAATAATAATAATAATAATAATAAAAAATTATGATGTTGATAAAAAAAATAATGGTAACAACAAATGTAATATCTATTGCATAAAAGAAAAAATAAATATATACACATATAAAAACATTACCCTTTAAAATCTTAAGAAACATATATAATTAAAAATATCTATTTCTCCTGGGGGGATGAAAAAGTGCAGGGGGAGTAGAGGGCAGCGGAGGGGGTTGGGAGTTTGGGTCTGTCAATCTGATATTAGGTGGGATTTACTGGTAGAGGAAGAGCAAAACTTGATGTATGAAAGCAAACAAAACAAATATAGGGGAAAACAACCATATTTCTACCTCCCCAAAACTCCTACCTGCACTTGGAGGAAGCCAGAAATACCTAAAAATATATATATACACAACCTAAATTATGTTACAGAAGACATTATACCTCATTGGATCTGTCTTTTCTGACAAATAAAAAAAAGCAGTATTTGACATTTAGGATTTCACCTACACATTTTTGGTAAAATTTGTTACTGCTTATACTGCATTCCTGTCTAAAAAAGAGAGGAAAAAAGAAAAAAGAAAAAAGAAATCTTAATAATAATAATAATAATAATAATAAAAAACACATGTGGTGAAGACCTTGATATCTCAAAAGAATATTGTATTACTTCAATTTTCTTTGGAATCAATGAGTACTATTGTCATAGTTCACATTTTCTTGGATTCTTATGGTCATTTATATATCTAAAGAGATAAATCTTCAGTAGATTCACCATCGTTTCTCTGTCTCTCATATAAACTGATGCAAATATACTTCTTGCAATGGTAATCTTCTTAAGCTATTTCTTTCTGATATAACGCTGGACGCATCTACTCACATAGCTGTTTCTCATGTCATATAAAAAACATACAGGAAAAAAAAAAAGGAAACCTAAAAAAAGCGAAAAAAAAAAAAAAAAGGAAGCCACCTATTTGCCTCACTATATACAGAATTACACATTACCCCACTTCACCAGGACCTCCTTCATAGCGACCGTGCTGTGTTACTCTTGTTCATATATATTGATCCAATAAAGAGCTCCTTTCTTCTTAATGTACTACCGTGTCGTCATGCATCAATGCCTGTTATCCATTTTTCCTCAATGTCCTTGCTCATTCTCGTTCCTGTCAAATCTCCTTTCTCTCAGTAATCATCCTGCATATTCCAACTCTCATTTATCTAGAACTCACAATGGTTATTCTCATTATCATAAACATTTATCAGCAATGATGATCCCTTCGCATCTCTCCGTGATATATAACTGAATTACCATCTCTAGCCTCGGCCTACTATTTATCAACATATAATTGTGAACACTATGTTCTGGAACATGACAAACATTTTTAAATATATATACACTGTTCACCCCAATGCCACCACTCTACCCTGTTCTTATACACGACGATCAGCTATAGGCATTAGGGATGGGTTTGTTATTTTTATTTCAAGGTCTTCTATAATTACTTAAACAATAGCTAACTCTTATTTACTCATATGGAGACATTGTATATTTGTTTTCGACCATCTAACTTTATATATAGTTCCTATATACTACTCCTCGTCCCAACAAACAACTAAATGCTAGTTTAGCCTATAAATATAAAATGCCGTAATGCAAATTACAGTCTTTGGTAGCATACATGAATGGGGCTTGACTAGAGCAAAAATCTGACCCACTATATAGGAGCAAGACCCTCTCAGACATACGCAGATCTTCAAATCTTGCTCTCAGCCAGGCAAGGAAACTCTGCCTCTGGCTCTTGAACTCAAACCTACCCCTATACTCACCCTTCTTATTGTATAATGCAGGGTTTGGTTTATTAGCCTGGTAATGGTCACTATCATCTGAATCTGAATCTCGATCTGCACGGGATCGCTTCCCACTGCTGGATGGTGAGGTGACTTCGTCTGGACTATCCTCGCGAGGTTTGTAGGTTCTTCTCTTACTTTTGCGGCTGCTCTTGAATGAGGCAATGTTCTCCGACTCTTCTGTTGGTGGCACAGGTTCTGGGGGTTTCTTTGTGTGGTTTGTACTTGACCTTATAGATGATGAAGATGAAACTGATGTTTCTTTCTCCTTCTTCTCCTTCTCTTTTTCCTTCTCTTTCTCCTTTTCCCGATGAGCTGACCTTGAGGACCGTGATTCAATTTTTGTAGGCTTGATATCTTTGTCTTTTTTGGCTTTAGTTGGTGACTCTTTCTTACTCTTTCGTTGATCTTTTAATTTATCTTTTTCACGCTCCTTGGCTGCTATTCTTGGGTCTCGTGATGAAGTAACTTGTGCATCACTCTGTTTAGTTAGTTTTACACTGTTACTTGAAGTTTCTGAACCAAGTCTCGGATCCCTTGCATTATCACTTGAAATTCTTGGATCACGTGAACCCTCAGATATTCTAGGATCCCTGGAATTCTCATGTGATATCCTTGGATCTTTGTTGCTTTCATTTGCCCGCCTTGGGTCACGTGTAGCAACTGGTCCTGATGCCGCAACCACCGGCAGAACCTGATGAACACGCCTCGGGTCAACATGAATGGTTGTGCCCACCTGTTGGGTATAAAAGAATAAAGTTTCAAAACGGAGCAGACAATTGACAAATTCCCTCTACCATTAGCAAAATCACTTTCCTGTAAAAATAGTTAAAGTAACCAAAATTATTAATAAAAATTACACCCAATTCAGTTCCTTAGTATTTTTCAAATTATGACAAATTAACATTAGCTGAACCATACATATCAATAATAATAATTCAAAATCAAATGCAAAGGAGTAAAATCCCAATAATGTTAATATAGCAAGGCAAAAGCAAAAGGAAAAAAAGGCTACTCTTAGAGTTCTAAAAGAAAAGAAATATATAAAATCAATTACAGTAAAAAAGACAATACAAAGTAAGCATATATGCAATAGGAAAATGTTTTCTCCTACTTGGGTTATGTTAGAAAGTCGCAAACTCATAAAATGTATATTTTGAAATGATGATGCAAGTTGCGAATGTACATCAAGGAAATTGTCTGATGACAACAGGATTCAAATGGGCCATATGAGTTAAAAGTGGTTTCATCATAAATATGGATAAACTCTCATATGAATTATAGTGCCAAACTCTGATTCCATAATTGGGGAACCTGGGTGTAACTATAACTCCACAATGATGTATTTTGAGCATATTTTCCTTTATCTTATCGGTATTCTACTTCAAAGAAAGATGATGAAAAATACATTTGAAAATTTAGTTTATAAATTTCACATTTTCTTTTCATAATGACAAGCTGACCATCTTGTTTGTTTTACTGAAAATGGCAATGCCAATGCAACCTCTAACCCCAACTTTTAGATAATATGATGATAACAGATGGTTGTTGTTGTTGTTGTTTTTAATTGAAACTAATCAGGGATCAAAGTTGCCAAGGTATTACAATGGATTATCTTTGATGGATTTTTGTGTGTGTTTTGAGTAAAGGTCTGGTAGGTCTGCTTATCATAATACTTTCTAAAAAATTCTTAAAAAATCAGAATTTGAGTGGGCTGAAGCA
>NW_028234409.1:24996430-25006430 GCF_977035675.1 Penaeus japonicus | reverse complement strand
AATAATATATATCTCTATATAGATATAATTATTATTATCGTATCATATATATATATAATATATATATATCATAATAATATATAAAATAGATATAGTCATATAAATTCTAAAGTAAAAATTCATATATATATATAATACGAGATATATATATCATTATATATATATATAATATATTATCATATATATATATATATAATATAGTAAATACATGTAACGGATAGACTAGATGGACATATACAAGATCATATAGTGATATATAGATTATAGTATATCATATATAAGCATAGGATACTATATATATATAGAATATATATATCATAATATATATTAATTATATATAAATACATGTCATAAATATATATAAATATAATATAATCATATATATAATAATATATATATATCATCATATACTATAATACTAATATATATATCATATTATACTATAGTAATACTAGATATGATAGATAAATTATAAATTAAGATATATCAAGTATAATATATAATATATATATTTCATAATATATATAAACTAATATATATATCATGATTATATATAATATATATATAAATAGATATCATATATATATATGATTAGCGATATATATGAATATATATATAATATATATAAAAAAATAAACTTTTATGCAAATTTAAAAAACATATAAATATATATATATATATACATATATAATAAATTAATATATATATAGTAAATATACTGTTGTATGTGTGGTGTGTGTGTGTGTGTGTGTTAATAATATATATATATGTGTAATATTATATATATATGAGTATATTTATATATAGTCCATATTTAATATATATATTAGAGAAAAAAAGATATATATATATAAATATATATCATAATATAATAATATATATTAGAAATAATATAAAAATTCATATATTTAAAACCAAAATTCTACATATAGATGTATATACGGAGCGTAAGGAGTTAACACACGTATATATACGTATATATAAATATATTATCACATATTATATATAATTAATTATCATTCTGTATATCTACTTATACTATGATGAATATATTTTTTTTATATATGTATTGATATCTTCAACATATTCAAATTAAAGTGGCAAATAGTAGACTATTATATAATGTAAGAAAAACAAAATATCATTATAACTATAATAGCATGAGATACAAAAATATAAAATGGATATATTGCTATATATATATCAATAATATATCTCATGTAATGCATTTATATAACTATAACATATATATAATATACTATAGATATATAATAGATACTAGTATATATATGTATATATATAATATATATAAAAATACATAATATATAACAATTATACATATATATATTAATATATAATATATAACATATATATATAAATATATATAATATATATATAATACTGTATATATATACAGTATATAGGATTAGAGATATAATATATATATACTGTTATATATATAATAATTACTATATATATAATAATAATATATACGTATGTAAATAATGAATATAAATATATCATATATATAATATATAGTGCGATATATATATTGCACATCAATAAATTGATCATTTACTAATCAAAGAGAGGACGCGACTCTGTGAATTCCCAGTCATACAGCTACGATTAGTCATCAATGCCTTCAACAAGCCAAATCAATGTACAATTCAAGAACTAGTAAATAAACAAATGTTAAGCTGCAAAAATACTGACAAAGAAAGACTTTCAAAGAGAGTTAATAAGCTTCTGGAAGTTGCATACTATTATTTGCAGATGTAAATTGTGCAGGATGTAACACAGGTGTTGTATTAGGAGCCCTTCGTGTGCAAATCCATGTTTCATATTATTTGATACTTGATGTTTTTTTTGCCTTATTTGATAAAATTAAACTCAAATATGCCCATAAAAATTCAATGGCAGAATATTCGGACTAAAATACTGAATGCTTATCATACAGCTACTGAAGGAAAACTAAGCCTATTACATCATCAGTTTGTACAGCATAAGAATAAATTTGTAAGAGGATGAACTATTTTACCAACTTAAAAAAAAATATTGAAGGAAATTTTTCCCATTTGTAATACTAGGATCAAGCTGCTTCAATTTAATTCACCAAAACAATATTGTGCAACCAAAAAAATCATCAATAAAAAGAAAGAAAGAAAGAAAAAAAACAATAAAAGCCCATCCTCTCACATTTACTATCAATACAAATGTAGATAAACCATTAGCTAGGAAGACCAAGTAGCTACTCAACATAACAAAGAGACAAGGACCTTCTTACTGTGCCCTCCTTATTAACTGTCTGTTTTCTTAATCTTGTAACCTTGCGACAGGAATTTCAGACAGCGCCGTTTCACTGTGGATTATACTTAGTCCTTCTGCTTGGGCTTGGACCCTACCAGTGGGTGAGTACGGAGGGGCATCAGGGATGGAGGGTCAGGGAGGTGGGGGCAAAAGATTGGAAGTTAGTGCCTCCACCGACATGGTATCTTTTGGTGCATTTCCAACATGCACACACTCATACATCCATAGGACAAAATTGGGAATTTTTCTGAGAATATCCTTTGAATGTCTGTATCTACAACATACACTGAATCATCACCAAAAAGTAATATTTAATGCCAAACATAAATAACTTATTTATACTATTAAAATCAAAATACACTCCTGCTTTAATCTATAATAACCCTGAATATACTACAAGAGTAAATGAGAGGTTCCTTACTACCTACAATTGAAAGAAATTATGGCACAGTTAATAATTCTTCAAGAAGAAATACCTGTTTTTCCTGAGTATCAGAATTCTGAAAACAATTATAACAAAGAAGAGAGAAAAAGAAAAAAGACAGAAAAAAAAAACAATCAAAGCTTTGCTACAATAAACTGCAAGCAAAAAAAAAAAAAAAAGAGATATCATTTCCCTATCCAACACCAGAACACTGTCCAAGCTGACCACATAAACACTTCATGAAAATCTTTAACAAAGGTGTCTTTAAAAATAATAGTACAGTGAAATTCAAAAACTTACAGGAGGCTTCTCTGCTTCCACTTTGGTCGGTTTTATATCCTGCTTTTGATGACGACTCTGGTAAAGAGATAAAACTCGAGATTAAAACAATACCTCAAAGAAATCATTATGTGTTGGGGAAGATTAGTAACTTCTTAAAATAATAAGAAATTTATGCTTTATCTTTCTCTCATATTTCATTTCTTTCTTTCTGACAATGTTTTCATGTTTATTCTTTAAGTATTTTTGCCATCCTTTTTTTTTTTATTTTTTTGTTCTTTTTTTTCTTATTTCCTTTTTTGTTTTAGCCTTGCAATGTTCAATTATAGAGATGGCATGGCACCACAGGATATTTTCACCATCTTATAATGTAGTCGCAAGTACCAATGTAAGGGTCTGTGGCTCCAAACCTAATTCAAGAACACTTATCCTTATGATTATTTTTGCATGCCTAAAAAACTTTGAACACAATTTACAATATTCATGCCTTTATTGGTATAAGCTTAAGTGCATTTCTATAACCGGTGTATATGTGAAGACAGGGATGACTATATCAAGTGTCAGATCAACCAGTTTTCATGCATGTCTTAATTTACACAAGTGCATCCATGCAAAGAAGGATTGAGAGGATGGGACAGGAAGGGAGAAGGGTACAGGAAAAAGCAGAGAGAGGAGTGAGGAAGGAGGATAAAGGATGGAGACAGTGACAGGGGGAGAAAGGAAGACAGGTAGGGAAGGAGTAAGGGAAAGTGAGGAGGGAAGAAATGGCAGCAGCAGAGAGAGAAAGATGGGGGGGGAGAATGGAAGGGGAAGGGGAAGGGGAAGGGGAAGGGGGTTAAGGAGAGGGAGGAATAGGGGGAGACAGAGGGAAAAATGTGGAAATGCATACACAAGCATGTCATGTATGTTTGAGTAAAACTACACGTATATGGGAAAATACAAGGAGCTTTGAAAAAGGGTTTATCAGTATAAACCAAGATACATTTAGTATCTTAGCTTTCTTTGGAAAGTGTTTAAGGTTCCCAGCCACACTTCTAGACTGCTTATATGTAACCCATTCACATCAGCGTAATATTTCACTCTCCCTGGGTGACGTTCTAGAATGTTTTACATTGTTTCATATATAAAATCATAGGAGTTCCATTTCTATAAACACATTTTCATTCACTTGTGAAAATAATGTAAACAAATACGAAAACCTCCAATTATCATTCTGTTGAAGCAGGCAAGTGAAAAGTGCTCATAACAGCGCAGCACAGCATCACGCCTGGAGAGATCTCATGCTTAGTCACTGGGCGTGCTTGTTACATAAAAGGCTAGATTGGCATTAAACAAATATAAACCCCTTCGTGAATGAGTTAAAAGCAATCATAATTACCATTATACATTAGCCATTTCCCCATGTTACATTAACTCACTGGCAAGAGAAATGTGTGCATACATAGACTTTATATATATATATATATATCTATATAATAATATATATATAATATAAAATATATATATATATATAAAAAAAATATATAAAATAAGATATATTTATAATATATATAGTATATATACACAGATGGCTCCATAAGGGCTTAAGTCACCATGGAGTAAATAAACAAGCCCACCTGACTTCACATGTGTACCCCATTAATTGTTTAAAAAATAATCACAATTTTTGTTGTTTTTACTCAATAATGACAATAATGATGACACTTCTTTTTAAAAAATCAAGGTAAGGACAGGTAAGCCCACGAATGCACAAATACGACTGAAAACAGACTTAAAAGTCTGGCCTGGGTGCTAATACTTTGTCACTAAGAATACTCAATACTGATAATGATAAATATTTTCCTTTTTTCCTAAATCAGAACAAAAAATACATTCAATCAAAGGTCCAAAAAGAAGTTCCTCCTAGTGCTACTATTCCAGATAATCCCATCCTTTTTCAAAAGACTAACCTTGTAGTTCAATAACCAATAGGAAGTGCATGGAATAGGGATAACCAAGGGATTAAATGACTAGTTACACAAATTCAACAAAGGTTAGCTGTGCACACAAGATGTTGGGGGAAAAATATCCCTGAAGAAACTACTTGACAGAAAAGAACTATCTTTTAAGAATTGTTGAAGCTACTTGACAGAAAAGAACTATCTTTCAAGAATTGTTGAAGCATTATCACTCAAAATAAAAGTGATTATACTAAAATTGCCAGAGTACTGTTATAGCAAGAATAACCTATCATTACTTATCAATCACAAACTATGTGTATGCATATTAATAATATTAACCCACACAGGACGGGTGGTACAGCATGTGTACCGCGCATTCAAAAGCCCAGTTGCCGGGCGGCACAGTATTGTGCCAGCCATTCAATTGATTTAGGCCTAATAATTCAAACGCCCCGGCATTTGGACATTCAAGGCTAGAATTCCCCCGTCGGGAATGGGTTAATGTAAATATGACAATTCCAATTACTTAGACTCGATTTTTCTTTCTTAAATACTATTGGATATGATAGCTCTGAACTAATTTTAACTACAATGCAATTCTTTGCGTCACAGTGTTTGCATTTGACCAGTCCTAAAAATGTCCTAAGACAGCTCAGAGAATTAAAATATGACATGTTTTAGATTTTAGTGTTAGCTTATTCCTACTCTCAAGACCTTTAGCAAAACTACGGCAAATGGATTATTCTAAAAATCAATAACTTATTGAATCCAAAATTGAAGACTAAAATACTGGTATCATACTTCTTTCCTCTGCCTTGTCTTGCTGTTTCTTCAGATTAGTTACTTAATATAGAACATATAATATAAATAATCACTAATCTTCTCTAGTAAATTAAGTTATTGACTCATTTATTTTTTACTTAACTCTCATATCTCAGCTGTGCAGAACTTATTACAAAAAAACTAAAACCATGAATTTCATAAGAAATTCTGCTATATAAATCACACAATATCACAGAGGGGAATAAAAAATAAATGGAAATATATGCAAAAATATGATATATATCTATCAATAACTGATGTGTCTACCTGTTCCAAAAGAATTTTCTTCTTTTCCAATTCCAGCTTTTGCCGTTCAAGTGTCAAGAGCTGCTCCTCCCGCTTGAGGATCTCAAGGTCCTTCTGGCCCTTGTGTCCCCCCGTTGATGAAGACAAAGATGGCGATCCTTTCACTACGCCAGGCTGAGGGTGATCAGATGTATTGCTTTTAAATGTTGGCTCTTCATGACAAACCAGTCTCTAACTTTCCCTAGTGCCACTTCATTGACCATTATCATATCAGTACACTTCATTTGAGGCAAATGAGCTCAAGGTTAATTACAGACCATAAAATGAAATGTGTAAAAAATTTGCTTCAAAAAGTGTTTCAAAGTTAGACTATAAGAAAACATCTTTCTAATCTTTCTATGCCTGCCCTGTTCAAGGTTTGATGATAATCAAATCTGACAACTACTCACACTAACATTTTCCATTAAGTATCAACTTTGTTTATTCAACTCAATAATCAAAACACAAAAATAGCAGCAGCAGCAACAGTAGCATTTGTAATCAACATTAAAATTCAATATATCTACAATGAATATTTCACTTCCTCCCTCTGTTTCAATTAAACTGCTCAGAATTTTACTTAACAGGCTCTAATTCTACTGGGCTGATGGTTATAAAATGAATAAAATCTTTCCATTAGATGATAATAATAGTGAATAACTTTCATGATAAATCTTGGAATATTTCATCTCTCTGAATATCTAACTAAACTTTGAATCCATATAGTACAGCCCTTGCTAAAATTCTATTGATACACCTTACTCTTCATGGAAAAATGCCAAAATAACTTCTCAATGGATGCATATGAAAAGTAGAACCAACTTCTATCAAATGTACTAAAAAGAGAAGTTCAGAGAAGTATATACATGTTAAGAAACAAGCAAGCATGTCTATCATAAAAAATAAAAAAAATAAATAATATAGAATGAAATAAAATTAGAAAATTATAAATCAAGCCCAAATTCAAAGTTATTTTCTCCATTCTTAATTCCCTTTATGAGTCCAAACTTACATCAGGACTTATGAGACTACCCCATTTCTACAAAACTGACTCTTACCCTAAGTAAATAACGAGAGTTCAATAGGTACTCGATGGCCACTTACAAGTAACCAAATAGTTGCCAATCAAAAAAATCTCACTAAAATAATATGATATATACAGTTAAATATCTATAAATATAAGAATACACTTATACATATAATTACATAAATATAATCATACATTTATATCATCTAAAAATATGTATATATATGAATACATATACGTGTGTGTATATAAATATATATATATATATATATATATATATATATATATATATATAAAAATATATATATATATATATATATATAAAAATATATATATATAAATATATATATATAAATATTTATATATAAAATATATATATATAATCTATATATAATATCATATTTTGATATTTATATTCATATTTATATAAATGAAATATTATATATATATATATATATTATATATATATATATATTATATATATATATATATATATATAATATATATGTAGATATGTATATATATGTAGATATGCAATATATATGTAGATATTGCAAATAATGTGTTATAGATATGCAAATATATGTTAGATATGCAAATATATATATATATATATATATATATAAATAAATCATATATATATATATATATATAAATATATATAAATATATTTATAAATATATCATACCCTAAATATATATTATAAATATACATATAATAATTTTCAATATTAACCCAATAACGACGGGGGGTTGGTGACACACCGTGTGACGCGCAAATAGGGCGCGACGACGGTATGTCACAACCCGGTGTGACTCACCAGCAAATTCGTTCAACGACGGGCGTCACACTCGTGTGACGTGTCTGTAAAATATTCCAGTTTGATGGAGAATGAGATACGGGGAGTGTTCTAAGGCAAAATATAATCCGAAATAAGGGTTATTTTTATGTCTTTAAAAAAACAAATTTGTTTATTGACACTATGTTTACGCAATTTCTGCCTTTGCCGTGCACCCGCCATTGCAACAGCGGGCGGTAACAGGTAAAGTAAACAGGTAAACAGCAGAGATCTTACCTGAGTTTTCCTTGTCACTATGTCTGACGTCGACAGCGTGTGGACGTCACAGCGTGTGATGTCACAGCATGTGACGTCAATACGTGACGTTTTTGTCACGTGAATCGCGCGTCATCATTCACGTGACGTCACGTGCGACCGACATCACGGCATGTGTCGTCCATGATGACGTTTTGTCACTTGAGTCACGTTGAGTCACGTGACAAAGCGTCAACCATTTACGTTAAAATCGCGTGAGACCAACGTCACAGGATACAACGTCATATTCCATTGACCTGATTGGACCAACTTCCTCCGGACGTACTTCGATATGACCGTTGCCACCGGTCACCTGGCGGGAGATTGGGGCGAAACCTCGGGTATAAAAGGAGGGTCAACGACACCCCATAGAATCACTCTGACATGGCTGCCGAAGAGACAGCGCCAAACGCATCCTCCTCCCCTCCTCCTGTTCTGATGATGTTGATGAGCCCTCAGCCATCAACATCAGGGTTACGCCGCAGACCTGCCTCCTCTGCCTCGCGAAGACCTGACGTCCCCCCGACAGGTCATTTCCTCTGACGGGGAGAGTAGCGGGGACGAATACGTTCCTCGCAGGGCAGAGGAGGACAGTGATAATAGTACAAGGCTCGGAGGACGAGCTGGAACTTTATGTCAGCCAGGCGGACACGACCCTAGACAGTGCGAGCCTTTGTCAACCTTCGCCACCGGTATAAGTGTGGCGTAGGGAACGAACCTGGGACTCCTAATTTCGTTTGGGCGAAAGAGGGATAACGTTCCCGAAAAGGTTCGGGTTTGCTGGTCTCTCCTGGGTCAAGGCAGACCCTGGATGAAACAGCAGCCCCCTTGAGATCTTCCAGTGTTTTTTCACGACGATCTCCTTCAGCATATCATCCGCGAGACCAATAGGTGAGTTTGTAATTTTTTCCAACTGTTGACTTGTCTCCTATATTATTACAGTTTGAGTGTATATAACCCGTTTATGGAATTGTTTTACTGACAGTTTTTTGCTTTTTGTCTGCTTCTAGGTATGCAGGGATCTCTCCTCCTGTTCTCCCCTCATATGGAGGAAGTGGACTCCCATGTCCAAGGAGGAGCTGATGGCTTACTTTGGCTTGCGGTGACCATGGGGTTCCACACGAGTCCCGTGCTACCGGGATTTCTGGTCCCACCATCCAACTGTTGCTTTTTCCCGCGTCGAGCTTTTTCCACAGACGGATGTCCAGGGATAGGTTTTGACCACCCTTGACCAACCCCACCTCCATTTCGCGCATCTGGAGGATGGGGAACAGGTTCCCCAGAGGACCGTCTGTGGAAAAGCTCCGCCCCCCCCAGCCGGTATAGACGCCCTCAACACTGCTTTCGTGTGAGTCCTTTGGGTCCCCGAGAAAGACATCGCCATTGACGAGGTCTTTGTGGAAGTTCCACGGGTAGACTGAGGTTTGTAAAACCTTCAACAAGAACAAGCGGGCACGGTTCGGGTTTGAAGGTTTATAAATTGTCGGCCAGTACTGTCCCGTTCCCAGCGGTTACACGTCGTCGTTTTCCGGATTTATACGGGCCAGGATAAGAGCACTGTGCCGGCCTCTGAACGCAAGTCCAGTCCTGGACTTGTTGGAGAGATGAGTAGTAGCATGGGGAAAGGGTACTGTGGTCTTTGTAGACCAACTGGTACACTTCCCATCTCTCTTCCACATTCTCCAGTCCCTGACGGACTAATGCAGTGGGTACAGTGAGAGGTTGTCACGTAAGTGGATTGCCCCGTGTACCTCACCTGTGAAAAGGGGAGGGGCGGACGTGGGACTATAGGGGGAGCAGCAACACAGGGTTGGCTTGCT
>NW_028234409.1:24978930-24981430 GCF_977035675.1 Penaeus japonicus | reverse complement strand
CAGGGGCAGCAGCTAACTGCGTCTGCCCTGGACTCGTTCCTTCCGCGCCTCTTGCCCAGACATTGCGTCATGTTTGTCCAGCTTACATCATTTTATTAGTAACACATGTTTCGCATAGAGACAAAAAAGGCCCGTAGTAAAGAACCTGTCGGGTGTGGGGCGTGGGGATAATGTGACGGGTGACGGGTGTCGGGTGTAGGGCACCCGTCTGCATGTTTGACAGTAAAGAACGTGTGTCGGTGGGCTTATTTGTCAGTGATACCAACCTGTCCAATGAGACGTATAGATCGGACGATTTTGGTAGCCTTGATCGATGTAAACAACACCTGAGAGCGCACAATTGAAACATAAATATAATTTTATTTATTATATTTCATTCACAAAAAAGCCGACTTCGTTTAGCTCTCTATAATGAGACGTAGAGATCGGACGATATTGGTAGCCTTGATCGACGTGAACATCACCTGAGAGCGCGCACTTGATACATGGAAAGCCAACTACTGAAGGTAAATATAATTTGATTTGTAATATTTCATGGTTCATTTACGAAAAAACTTCTTTGTCTTTCTGTAATTATTAATTAATGTAATTAATTAATGTAATTGTAATTAATGTAATTGTCTTTCTGTAATTCACATCGAACGAAGATCGCAGGTGGAAGGGAGTAGTTGCCAAATAGTATTTTCGATGAATCGGGTTTTAATAGCAGGTCTACACATATAATTGCTCGAATTTATATATAAATTTACTGCGTAAATAACAGATTGCAATTATTTGTAACTGTAATATAAATTAAGATATTTCTTGAAGAAAGAGAGTTGGTTTAACTGGCGGTATGTGGTAAGAATAAATCCTGAAATACAATTTCACCTTTTAAGTCTCGTAAACAAAAGATACATATTTGTTTTGGACCAGACGATGTGATAATTTATATTAATAAAATTATATAATATGCACTATATTATATAATATAAAACTAACAATGATATCCTCCCAAAAACAAACTTTTTATATTGACGGGTGTATCTGTGGGGAGGGGGTAGGCACCCGAGGAAAATTCCCGACGTTCCAATACTAATCCTCGAAAATCCCATTTTCTTTACTGCGAACACTGGACGGGTAACCCGTCACGACATGTTCTTTACTACGGGCCAAAGACCCACTGGCGTAGCACTATCCCCCCCTATCAAGCAGACGACCGTCTGCTCTGACATAAATCATTCCTCAAAAACAAACAAAATTCTTTCAAAACAAAAGAAAACATAATGGTAATTAGTTCTCAGAAACAGCACAAAAATCTTTCATCCAACGCGACTTTCTTCGCTCTCGCCGGGGTTGCCGCAGTGGTGTGGGCAGCGGTTCTGTCGCATCGCCCTCACCGTCCAAATGCTCATCCTCATCTTGGTCAGCATGTCACATCCTCATCCTTGGCTCCAACAAGACTCCACCCGACTGCTATTCCGTCAGCCAGCTGCAGGTTTTCAATGGGCTCCACAATGCTTTCCACTCCATGCATCTCTCTCGACAGTTGACACCGGATCCTAGACTCTGTCCTGGGGGCAAGGTGCAGTTGCTCAGCCGTAACTACCTCTGCACAGCCAACCTTCGGAAGCAAGGACACATCATCACCGTGCATCCTCACCAGCTTCCGTCCAAGGTCGACACACGCCTTACTCTGCGTCAGGTAGTCAAGGCCCAGCAAGCATGGCTCGTCCGATCGGCGACATACATCAGCAGCCGCTGCACCGCGCTGCCCACGCCGATACGAGCCTCCACTTGCCCCTTGAGCTGCACACAATGCCCCATGACACCACACAGTCTCTGTGGTGCGTCTGGAAGTCGCGTAGTGGCCAACATATCAGGCCGCACTAGGGTCTTCTCAGCCCCAGTGTCCACTGTCAGGCGGCATGGCTTCCCATCTACTGAGCCTTCCACCTGCATCGAGCTGGTTGTCGACGGCAGCTACTCAAGTCGGGGTCCAGGAACCGAGGACGGCTGGGTTTCGGCCCCCTTCTCCAGCCTGTCCGAGTTTTCCGCATGTACCACTTCCTTAGCCTTAGGACAGGCACTGCGTCTGTGCCCTTCTTCGCCACAGCCCCAACACGAGCCGTGGAATCTGTACGGGCTCACCCTCCTCAACACTGCCTTCATTTTCACTTTCCGGCCCCAGAGATCACGGCGGTTCTGGGCGGCCGGCTCTAGGCCACTGGTTCCCTTCAGGAAGACTTCGAACTCCAAGGCCCTCGCCAGCGCCACCTGCAGGTCCTCAGGGTGTGCCTGCTCGACGTAGATTTGCAGCTGCTGGTCCTGCAAAGCGTCAACAAAGAAATCGCGGGCCAGTACCACGATCATCTCTTCCGGAGCCGCAGGGTACGACCTCCTTACCAGCGCCTCCACATCCTGCGCCAGCTGGGATAGGGTCTCGCCACGCTCACGAGTCCGCTTTTTCAAGCGGGCCCGATACCTCGGCCTGGTGGTGATGGCCGAAACAGCGTTTTAA
>NW_028234409.1:24963930-24966430 GCF_977035675.1 Penaeus japonicus | reverse complement strand
AGGGCTTTTGGATCATCTCTTTGAGCCCTGCTTTTATATTCACTGGTGTAATATATCTTCTGTACACAAGCAAAAAGCTTTTTCCAAAGATTACTGGGATAATTACTCCATCATTGTGTCTGATATCCCATTCTTTACAATCTTTGGTACAGCCTTTTTTCACTGGACCAAAAATGGCCACATCTAAAGGCTACATAAAGTGAATCTCATTAGCCAAGAACCAGTTAAGTCAGATCCCCTACTTATAAATATTTTGCTATCTGTGAGAATGACTTATGCAATGGTGATTGGGCCAAATTGAAATGCATTATCCCTTTTTAGATCATGACATTAACCCATCCCCGACGGGGGAATTCTAGCCTTGAATGTCCAAATGCCGGGGCGTTCGAATTATTAGGCCTAAATCAATTGAATGGCTGGCACAATACTGTGCCACCCGGCAACTGGGCTTTTGAATGCGCGGTACACATGCTGTACCACCCGTCCTGTGTGGGTTAACCTATTCGTGCCAGATGATGTGCTATCACGGCACCACGGTAATATTACACTCCAGTCAGATGACGTCATAATCACATTATGATCTCTCTCTCTAAAAACACGTTTTAAATAGTTACGTATGTATAAACTTAATGCTCTTGCCTTTGTATAAACACATTGTTCTTGTCTTGTCAAAAAATGTAAAAAAAAGCCTCTCACCATCCCGTAAAATCAGGTGAGTGTAGAGCACTCTGAGAGGCATAATGCGGCATTGTCCTGAGAGAGATCTTGTATGAGGAGGTTGCGTATGGTTGTTATCTACATGGCGGGAGCAGCATTAGGCAAACACTTGGCCAGGCACAAATGTGTTAATGCCTTTCAGGGATCAACAAGCCAGAAATAAAGAGTTGATATCAGTCAAAAGGTCTTCAACCTAATCATTGTTTTGGTTACTCAAAAAGTAACATGATCAAGAGGATTATGTTTTTACATTCAAGTACAATTATCACCATAAAGCATGATCCAAAACACTTTATCAATGAAATTAATCATTTCTAGTCTCCTTTTCAGAGACATTATTATTAGAGTATAGATGGCATGGCCAAATTCGGCTAAATTTTTATTGCTGTAGACCATTAAAATGGCCATGTAGACCTGGGACTTTAGCATAAATTATGGTAATTAGCAATGTGAGAAAATTCAAGAATAAATGCCATAGTGACATATAAAGTTTTACCCATTGCAGATTGGGGATAGATTTGCTTGCCTAATCTCCAGTATGGGTTTTATTTCAGAGCGAGGCAGCTTCACGCAACATACCTTGACTTTTCCCACTCTCTTTCAGTCAATCATTGTAAACCTAGAGCCATTTTTGTGTTCATTGTATTGAGAGACTTATGTGTCATATCACAGGCTCTATCAGTGCTACAGTTGACTAAATAGTATAGGGTCCATATCAGCTCATTATTTTCTTTATACTCAGTGTGATAAAATTATTGCTGTTTTATGGAAGGACAAAAAGCAACTTAATTTTTTTGTATTCATGTACTGTCAAGAATGAATACGAAACATATAACCATCCATACTGAAGATAACATGCAGAGGCAGGGAAGAGGAAGGAATCCTGTGCTTATGACAGTGGCACAGTAAAAGGCATCCCTACTAGCACAGGAGCACATTATAAACTGGGCATAGTTTGAGTCACCTTCCTCTTCTCATTCTGCCTGCAAATCCTTCATTGCCAGTACTTTAGAGCAAGAGGTCAGCAATTTGCTGTGTGTCATCGCTCTATAAAGATATTGCTTGCTGAAGACCAGACGGGTGGCCTTCAAAGCTCTCTCTCCTTCCAGTGCTAGAAGAGGTGCCATCTAGGTTTTGGATGTTAGGTGAAAGCAATTTTGCTTAACCCTATGATGACGGTGTGTCACATCCGTGTGACATGGTTAGATTCCAGATGACGGGGCGACACACCAGTGTGACGTTCCCGATGCAATATTGCATAGGCCCAGCATAGCAGCAGGGTGAAGGGTGGGGGTGTGAAGAGTGCTGGATAGTGAGTAGCAGGTTGGAAGTGGACTATGATGATGAGTGAGGGTTATCCATGTTTTCTTTAACAAGGAAAGACACAGGAGTTGTAGAAAACCAGTTGGAGTTTAGGAACAGTCATGGTCAGAGGAAGGCAGAGACCTGAAGTGATTCAGAGCTGCTGTACACCACTTACATATGCTTTTCCCCCTACAACTCAAGGAGAGGCTAAATACTGAGATATAAACCACAGATGATCTACTTGACAAGGGCAATAACAATAATTATCCCATTCCCGCCAGCTGACATCGAATCACGAGGTAAAACAATATCCCCGGACCCAGGTGATGTCCTGAGACGTTGTGTATTTTCGCACCGAGGTACTGGAGAGGCAATTGTGATGTGCTGAAATATCAGCAATAGATTGCTAGATTGTTTTCAAATATAATCATTTTTCATAATTTCTTACTCTGTTACTTAAGTATAGGTGTTTGAGTGT
>NW_028234409.1:24931430-24951430 GCF_977035675.1 Penaeus japonicus | reverse complement strand
AACTTCTATAATCTACAGCTCGTTTTTTTCCTTATTCTATACTCCCAATCATACGAGTGCCCATGCTTAAATTTTCACACGTACTCGTAAACAGGGGGCGTTTCTAGGCTAGCATCAAAACGTTTTTATGATATTACAACTGTACATAACATATAAGAATAAGATATAATGATAATAAGAATAATGTTAATAAGAATAACAATAACAGATTAGGTTTTTTGGGATAAGGCTCTTCTGACTCAATCTATTTGTGGTCGTCTGTTAATTATGCTTCTAAATTATCCTGTTTGCTAGGAATGGCTAAAGTTACCAACCACTGGCTGTCCGAGATTTTGAAGTCGGGCGCGTTACCACTACAAAATAGCGGATCATTATAAAATTATTGTAACATTGAAAATTTTCACGGAAAACTGCTATCTACCCGAAATCTGTGGCTTGATGTTACGTTGGAGGCTCTTCAGAATGTGATATATCTTTTATGGTGCAATTGTAGTTTTCCGATACCTATGGAGGAAGACTTCTTCCATAAAGGATCCCCCACCCAGAGTATAGTGTTTGTGTAGGTAAATGCCAATGCGGATGATTTTCTTGTATGATTTTGTGGATTAAATACTTGTGTCATAATTGTATTTTGTTGGACTTTTAACCATTTTAGAACTCTTTATGTGTGGTGTTATATGGTCGAATGTATAAATATTTCCTATGGCTACTCTTGCAGCAAAATTTAGTAGTTTTTGCCTTTTTTTGTATTTGTATTTTGTTTGTTGAACCCCAGATGTTTAAGCAGTAGTGAATTTACTGAGGGCTAATGTTTGTACGAGAGTGATACTTGTTGCTGTAGGGATTTTGTCTTTTATGTGACTTAGGTATATAAAAGTGCCTATTACTTTCCTGTAAATGTAGTCAATATGTCTCAAAAGCCATGCATCTGTCTAGGTGTACTCCTTGATGTTTGACTTAGGTGCTTGGTTTAATGTAGCAACCTCTTAATTGTATAGTTATATCTATAGGGATTTTGACTATGTTCTGGCGGCTGCCCATATAAATGAATTGTGTTTTCTGTGGATTCAGTTTCGAACCATTTCTATCTAACTTACTATTTGCTTCTATGAGTCTGTTTAGTCTTTTCTATTAATTAGTTTAAAATGTATACTTGTTGTTTTGATGATAATTTTTTACGTATTTTGACAGACGGAGTTCCGGCGGAAAAGCAATTTTCAAACCAATAGCTATCAGTTCCGTAATTTTTTAGTTTGTTGAGAAGGATTTCATGGTTAACATTGTCAGAAGGCTTCGAGAAATCACAGAATGAGCAAGGTTATTTGGTTATTGTTTATGTTGCCATAAATTTAATTTGTGATTTTTAGTAATGTTTCAGTTGACAACTTACTTCTAAATCAATGTTACTTATTAGATAGAAGGTTATTTGCTTCCAGGAATTCTGTTAATTGATTTGCGATTATTTTCTCAAGAACTGTAGATATTACTGGGTATAGAGTTATGGGCCGATAATTGTTTATCTCATCTCTATCTCCTGATTTAAAAATAGGTGTTATAATGCCATATTTCCAGAATGACAGATGAGTACCGGTGACTATAGATGTATTTAAAAGGACTGTCAGATAGATCGTCTACCTACAATTGCAGGTAGACGATCCTTTCTGAATCGATGGGCGATACCATCCGCTCATGCAGAGTTTTTATTGTTTGTATTGTTTCTTTTTCTCTGGTTGCGGTCTGAGTGTTTGCTGTGAGCCTTGTTCCCGTTGTGTTTTGCGGAAATGTGTCTTTTCTTAGGTGAGTCTGCCGACGTCTAAAAAGAAGTCATTGAAATGTTCTAATTTGTTTCTAGAATTTAGGCAAATGTCTGTGCGATGTTTCTTCTTAGGCACTAATGATGTATTTATCAGTTTCCATGTTTCGGAAGAGTCATGTCTACATTCTGTGAACTTGCATTTAAAATATATTTGTTTTTTTACATTTGATGTGTTTTTACATTTCTCTATTTTTGTTTATATCCAGCCTGAAGAGTAGCATCTAAATCTGTTTATTTTGAGAGCTTTGGGAGTGTTATTTCTATCAGTTATGACTCTCTTAATGTCATATTTTATCCAAGGAGCAGGGTAACGTCTATTTGTTTTTGTTAACATTCGTTAAAACAATAATTTGACCGGCAACTTCATCTGTTAATAAAATCTCTGAGAGTGTCGATTCATTGGCCATGATATGTTGGCAGAGTGACTGAAGGTCATAGTTCGTTAAATCGCAAGAAGTTTTGATAACTGGTTGTCGCTTTGGCTTCTGTATATCTAAAGTCATGGTCAAAAGTTCTCATGAGAGGAGGGAAGAAGAGAATAGAGGAGAGGAGAGGAGAATAGAGATGAGAGAACAGAGAAGAGAGAATAAAGGAGAGGAGAAGAGAAACAGAGGAGAGAGAGAGAGGAGAGAGCGAGAGAGAGTGAGAGAGGAGAGAGCGAGAGAGAGAGAGTGAGAGAGAGGGGTGGGGGTGGGGGGAGAGGAGGGGAAGGAGAGAGAGAGAGAGAGGATTGGGGGTGGGGGGAGAGGAGGGGAAGGAGAGAGAGAGAGAGAGGGGGGAAGAGAGAGAGGGGGGGGGAGAAAGAAAGAGTAATGCTGTAATTATTATTATGTCCATCGGATATAATTTGCACTTGTATGCTTCTGCTACTGTATTCTACATGGTGCAATCATCAATGTAATCTGTATCTTTCATGTTGGTCTAATTATTATATATATATTCTACCACATACATATATATATACATACACATACTTACGTTCGTTGCTTCACCTATCTGTCTACCCCCCTCATGCTAGACATAACAGTGCTGTTTTGTCTTTCCCTTTGCAAGAGCTATGTATTGATGCAACACTTCACTCATCACATTCCAAATGTCACATGTCACAAGAAAACACGTGATTCACACATCTGAGACAAGTCACACATTGTGGTAGAGAGTCTCCTCTCGGGGAGCAGAGGAGCAACACCTCGCTCCTCCTCGGAGGAGCAGCCCTCACTCCAATGTCCTACTGTTCAAGCTTAGCAATAAACCAAGAAAGCTGTTCCTGTCATGTTCTTCACACCCTAGGCCACGTTACCACATAAATGCAGAGTCCAAGTCGGATCTCTGTTAAAGGGAGAGAGGGGGGAAGAGAGAGAGAGGGGGAGAGGGGGAGAAAGAGAGAGAGAGAGAGAGGGGGGAAGAGAGAGAGGAGGGGGAGAGGGGGAGAAAGAGAGAGAGCGAAAGGGAGAAAGAGAGAGAGGGGGAGAAAGAAAGAGAGAGAGAGGGGGAGAAAGACAGAGAGAGAGAGAGGGGGGGAGGGATATACATATACATATACATACATACACACACACACACACACACACACACACACACACACACACACACACACACACACACACACACACACACACACACACACACACACACACATATATATATATATATATATATATATATATATATATATATATATATATATATATATGAGAGAGAGAGAGAGAGAGAGAGAGAGAGAGAGAGAGAGAGAGAGAGAGAGAGAGAGAGAGAGAGAGAGAGAGAGAGAGAGAGAGAGAGAGAGAGAGAGAGAGAGAGAAGGAGAGGGAGAAGGAGAGAGAGGGGGAAGGAGAAAGAGGGAGAGAGGGGGAGAAGAAGATAGGGGGAGAGGGAGAGAGGGGGAGAGGGAAAGAGGGGGAGAAGGAGAAGTAGAGGGAGGGAGGGAGAGTGAGAGTGAGTGAGTGAGAGGTAGAGGGAGAGAGCTGCAGAGAGGTAGAGGGAGAGAGCTGGAGAGAGAGGCAGAGGGAGAGCTGGTGAGAGAGGTAGAGGGAGAGTGATGGAGAGAGAGGTAGAGGGAGAGAGATGGAGAGAGAGGTAGAGGGAGGGAGAGAGAGGTAGAGGGAGAAGGATGGAGAGAGATGGAGAGGGAGAGAGAATGAGAGAGATGGAGTGGGAGAGAGAATGGGAGAGAAAATGAGAGAGATGGAGAGGGAGAGAGGGAGAAAGAATGAGAGAGATGGAGATGGAGAGAGAATGAGAGAGAATAAGAGAGATGGAGAGGGAGAGAGAATGAGAAAGGTGGAGAGGGAGAGAATGAGATGGAGAGGGAGGGAAAGGGAGAAAGAGAAGAGTGTAAGAGAGTAAGGGAGTTAGAGAGAGCGAGAGAGAGAGAGAGAGAGAGAGAGAGAGAGAGAAAGAGAGTGAGAGGGAGGGAGGGAGGGAGGGAAAGGGAGCAAGAGAGGGGGGGGAGTTAGAGAGAGCGAGAGAGAGGAAGAGTGAGTGAGAGAAATTTTGTAGAAGAGAAACTGGCATTTGGACATGCATTTTCTTTTATATTTTGGTTATAAAGACCCTTACTTTAGGGTGAATATGTTTTTTTAATATAGATAGATGGTAGTGATTGATCCACATGTTATTTTTTTTTACTTTAATGTTGTCAAGCTGAAATGTTTTTAATATTCTGAAAACTATTACCATTTCTGAAATTAATATATATTTCTTAAAGAAAACACCCTGTCTTGCAAAAGTAATAACACACACAAAAAAATATTGATTTCGGTTTTGCTAGTTAGGAATTGAAAAAAGAAAAATAAATAGCTTCTCATTTTTATTCAATACAGATTGGACGGATTTGTTTGAAACTGTTTCATTACATCAGTGTCATGATGCTGTAAACATATTTAATAAATTAGACATGTTTAGGTTGTATATGTTATCAATTAATGACCAATGTTTTCTAATCAAAAGAATACTTTTGTGTATTTCATAAATCTTCTTTCATAAATAATTATGTTAAGTAAAGGCACTTACTTTTCCTGAAACAAAGGCAAACAATATGGCAACTTTATATATATTCAACCCCTTAATGTGGGATGAAATGAACATCTCAACAATGCTTTAGATGGTCTTTATGCTGGGTAATTGGGTGTGTAGCAGGTAGTTGCTGCCTCAGTGTACATATAGCTTGGCACACTAAACCAAGTGCTGTGAAATACCCCTGTGGTATGACAAGATGACTACATACATCTACCATTGTTACCCCTAAAGGATTCTGATACAGAAATGTACCAAAGAATCCCTTTTATCTACTTTAAATCAATTCACACAGAGAAATGAGTCTACCTGTATAGGTACAAATTTATATTGGGATTTGAAAGCATAACAAAAATTTTGTAGCTTCCTGTTTAGTATTAGTGCAAGTTGCCCATGTCTTCATCTGAGCATGACTATATTATTTATGTCCTTTAGGGGTTAAACAAATGCTTGACTTTGCGCACAGCAGAATAAGGCATCAACCTATATATTGTGAGACTAGTAGTGGGACTATAAATTCACTCTTAATTGCTGTGTTCTTATGAAACACATCAACCATTAATTCTGTGCTATTTATTGCAATAAATAAATTCCATCTTCATCACATGAAATCTGACTAGAAATCTTTGGCTATAGATCATAAATTTTCATCATACTACTCACTGCATTGTAAGTGAAGAGAAACAAATAAAATTTACAACTTAACCCTTTGATGACGGTGCGTCACACCCGTGTGCCACGGCTAAATGCCCAATGACGGGGTGACACACCAGTGTGATGTTCCCGATGCAATATTGCATAGGCCCGGTGTAGGGGGTTTCCACTTATCGCTGGGCCCGTCGGGATAGGGTTAAGGATGTACAATAATTTGAGGTGCATTCATTTTCTTTCCATATAATCTGAAAAGGTTTGGTGGCATCTGAATGACATTTTTACTGTGCATTATTTGTGATCAACAGTCTAGCTAAAAGCAGAGCATCTAAGTAGAGCTCTTTTAAGACCCTCTACTGAAAATTGTATCCCATGCCAGGAAGTCCACCACACCAAGCAGTGATAAACTTCAGTACATCCTGGCACTCAGGTGAGCTAGACATTTTTGTAGCCATAATGAGCTTATTCCAGTCTTCCTTGTTGGCTGCCTGACCACGTTTCAGGTCCAAACGGTTCCTTATTACTGGGTAGCCTGAAATGACACATGCTGGGAACCTAGCATTGTCAGCACCTATCAGTGATGCTTCATAAACTCCCCTCTCGTCCGTTGGTAAGATCTGTTGAAATTTACAAGAATATCATTTGTATATATGTATATTTATATAAAAATATAAAGTAACTATAAATCATTTTAATTATCTAGGATTTAATAACAACAGAAATTGGTTTTAATTCTTCACTGTGAGTTATGGCATGAAATTGAGATTATCTGTCATAATGAGAATTAATATTCAACCTAAACAAAAGACTTTCTGGGTTTAGTTCAGAGAAACATGACAGAATATGTTTGAAGACATTAGTGTTTATACCTGTTCCACTCTTTGATCCATGGACACTGCCAACACCCATTCTTTGGCCTCTTCTCTCAGAGATTCAGGTATTGTTAGGGATTCTGGCAAGGGTATCTCGTAGGGAATATCAGTGTCTAGGAAGTCTGTGTGATCTAGAGAGTCCAACGAGCCCTCTTCAATAGCTTCACACAAGTCCAGGAATCGATTTAAAAACACAAATGCCATATTTTCCCATCCAACATTCTGTGGAGGGTAAGTAGATTAGTAAGGTATATATGTGCGTACATGTGTTCAAATGCACGCACACATACACACACACAAAACATTAAAGATTATATAAATATACATATATATACATACATATACTTACCTCTTTTGTAACTAGACTTACTTTGCAAGACATTCCAGCTTCATAGAATGCTTTATCAGCTGGTACAACATCTGTGTACCTCACTAAGGAAACTGCTACTTTGGCAACCAGTTTCTCCAACTGTGGGGTTGCCATGTATGCTGATCGTGCAGCCATATAATGAGCTAGTATCAAGAGCTGCTCAAACTCTGCCTGTAGAAAATATGCTAATTAACTTTTTACACTGTGACAAAAGTCTTACAGCCAGATGAATGTATAAACTTTAAGTACTCACATAAATGCAAATTAAATTTCAATTCTAACATGGAATTCCCTGAATTTAGTCAATATGCTTATACTTACTTGCACTCCATCTGTATCTTCATGCTGTCTTAAATTATCTACCAGAGAGAGCAACATATCCCTTAAGTCTGCCCAGTTGCGATAGGCTTGGGAAGAACACAGGTCATGCAGGCTCATCATGTCAAGGGCAAGGCGACGATAAATATTGAAGTTCTGCGAAAATGGAGCTGCACCGTACTGCTTGTACAATGCCAATGCCCCAAGAGGCTGACCATTCTGAGAAAACATAAAATACATTTATATTGAATATGTTTTCACAAAAATGACACATTAACAAAGTAAGTAGTTACAAACTAAAAGCAACTATTTCAAAATAAATCTCCAAAGTCAAAGTATCATACAAATTCAGACATATTTTAGATGTTTTATGTTACTCCTTAAATGCAGGCCATTTCCTCTACTATTGAGGTATGGCTGTGGAACATGTGATCAACAAATGCCATAGCTTGTTTTGTCATTTTGCTGGTATGCTTAAAAACAGGGCAAACTAAAGTCACTCAATCTGCAACTGGCAGGATGGAGAACCTAATATCGAGTTGAGAAAGGGTGATGGTTAGAGAGCAGACAGGTTTGTGGGCAGTGGATAGTGTGAATTAAACCCAGCATCTGTCAACCAGATGTCTGCAGCTGTTCTCTGACACTGAGGAATTAATATACAAGAAAATTAAGAATAAGCAAATTGCACTTTATATTCTGCTCTTACCTTAATCATACTGGTAGCATACTTAGCCAAGTATTTGTGCAAAAGTTCTGCACTGTGAGATGATGCTGTTTCTAAGGCTCTGGTCCATTGGCCACTCTCCACATACATGTCGATTGCACCTGTCAAATCAACATCAGCAAGAGCCTCTGCCTTGCCTTCATTCTTCAGGAAGTCCTTGTAGGCTGAGTCAACATATGCTTCATATCTGTAAAAGGAAAGCAAAGTCCACAATAATAAAAGTTATTACCAAAATCTTATGTGTATTTCTTCAAATGATTTCCATTTTATTTTTCAGTACCTTTCAAGAAAAATCTGAATTATTCATAATTTCTCAAAGACAATTAATGAGAGACAAGAGAGGAGACATTTAAATACTATCATTAACCCATTGCGGACAGGGGATAGATTTGCTTGCCCAATCTCCAGGATGGGTTGTATTCCATAGCCAGGCAGCTTCACAAAACATGCCTTGACTTTTCCCACTCTCTTTCAGTCACTCATTGTAAACCTAGAGCCATTTTTGTGTTTATTGTACAGAGACTTATATGTGTCATATCTCGGGCTCTATCAGTTCCTGCAGTTGACTAAAATTGTAGTATGGAGTCTATATCAGCTCATTATTTTCTTTATACTCAGTGTGATAAAATTATTGCTGTTTTATGGGAGGACAAAAAGTAACTTTATTTTTTTTTTGTATTTGTGTACTCTCCTGAATGAATATGAAATATATAGCCATCCACAAAGAAGATATTATGAAGAGGTAGAGAAGAGGAAGGAAACCTGTGCTTATGACTGAGTGCCACAATAAAAAGCATCATTACTGGCACAGGGGCACATTGTAAACAATGGGTATGGTTTGAGTCACCTTCCTCTTCTCGTTCTACCTGCACATCCTTCATCGGTGGTACTTTAGAGCAAGAGGTTAGAAACTTGCTGTGTGCCATCACTATAAAGATAATGCTTTCTAGAGACTGTAGATGGGTGCCATTCAAGCCTCTCTCCTGCTGGTGCTAGAAGAAAGTGCCATCTAGGTTTTGGATGTTAGGTGATATTCTCTTTGCTCATCATCACTCACTCATTATTCATGGCACAAAAAAAAAATAAGCGATCCAAAATCCCCAAATATCATGTACGTCATGATGCCCATTGTCAGGCCAAAGCTCCTGTGTCATGTATGTCATGACACCTGTACGTTATGGGTAAACAATAATTGTCTGCTCAAAAATAACCATATTCTTACCTTGGCTCTAGTTCTCTTGCAACATTCTTCGCTTTTTTCCACTCTTGTCCTGCTATAAAGGCATCAATGGCTTCTTTGATCAAGTCTCCAGCCAAGAACAGCTGGGCGGCTGTATTATATCTCTTAATCTCAAGCAAACGAGGACCTACAGAGGTTGAAAATCACAGTTAACAAACAATAACGATAAGTAAATTACTCATTCAACTTAAACCTAAAATAACAGTGAAAATCATAGGATTTCAAAATAATCTAAATTCTAAAGTAATTATTCTTTATCATTATAGTGTCATCACATATTTTTTTTATATCTGGTGATACTTCACAAGTATATATGTATATATATATATATATATATATATATACATATATATATATATATATATATATATATATATACATATATATATACATATATATATATATATATATATATATATATATATGTAAATAAATAAATAAATAAATAAATAAATAAATAAATATTTATATATAAATACACACACACACACACACACACACATATGTGTATGTGTGTGTGTGTGTGTATATAGATATAAATGAATAAATATATAAATATATATATATATATATATATATATATATATATATATATATATATATATATATATATATATATATATATATATATATATATATGTAAGGCTTGCACATCTCAAAATACTCAAGTAAAATGTCCTGGCGCAACCATAACTACCCTGTTGTTAATGGGTTAAGTATTTGTAAAATATATTTTTAAGATGTGAATTACTCACCAAGCTGCCGAGCAACTTCTTCTGCCTTGTCTGCCTCAAGGAATTTGACGGCCAGTTCTCCTGCTTTGCTCCATGCTTTCTCTAGCAAGGTTGTGTCACTGCTCATGTGGGGTGTTACCTATAACAGACAAGTCATACAATAAGCTTTCATTACAAAAGCTTTATCAGTCAAGTAAATGAAGCTCTATCATTGTGTATTCTTAAAAATCATATTTACTTCAACCAATTACTAAGGTGACTTCTGCAAACCTTGGTATAACAATCCACTGCTCTGTTATACTCTCCAGCCTCCTCCCATTGCTGAGCTTGGTTCAAGAGAGACTCAACATCTTGTGATCCTCTACTTAGGACTGTGCGGTCATACTCATCCTGAAGAGCACTCAGCTTATGTGGGAGGTATTCTTTGCATACCCTCAGTGCTTCAGTCCACTGGTTACTATCCTGTTAAAGATAATTATTTCATTAGAAAACATTATGTACGAAACTTAGACTATCTAATCATATGCTATTATAATTCTGTAAATGATTTCTTCTTAACCTGTTAACAATGGATGATGTGATATCACATCACGTGGTGGCAGCACTGGCTGCCAGGGATGTGATATCATGTCATGGCTTTTTGTATGGCCAGCATGCTGGGTGATTGTGCGCATTGTGGGTGGCCTTGGCTTTAGCAAATAGTCTGAGGCATTAGGCCTATGCATGAAATACCCCGTTAGGTCTACATATTTTGAAATACCCAGACAAGGTATCCATGCCAAGCCAAAAGCATTCCAGAGTTAACAGGTTAAATAAAATGGATTAAAATTCATGCAGCAATGGAATCCACACTGTAAAAACATATCTCAACTCCAGACAGTCCCTTGACTCAAAAAGTATCACTAACCCGATAGAACTTGACTGCCAGTTCAGGCCTTTGAGCTCTCAGCAGCAGAGCTTCAGCACGTGGATAATCCCTCTCTGTAAATGCCACTTTGGCTTGTCCAACTAAGACATCACCCACAGAATCTGGATCATGGGCTTCTGCCACCCTCTGTGCACTTTCCCAGTCTTGGGCATGGACATACCTGAGGATGAGAATGTCTTTTTACCTCCTAATCTATATTCATATATGTGCCCACACCTTATGCTCTTAAAAAAGCACCCTATATAGTGACATTGTTACAAAAAACGGATTGGAAACATACTCACATGAGCACAGCCTCTTTTGGCTTCCCGGCCTGGATAAACTCAGACTCTGCTTCATTATACTTGCCATCATCTTCTAATGCCATAGCGTACTTATAGTGTATATCTGGGACCTTTTGCTTCATGGCTGTACGAGCCAGCTCAAAGGCAAATTCAAACTATCAAAGAAAAAAAATCTTTAGAATTATGATTACAGAATTGTTAAAATTCAAGCTTTATTTCAGGTATAATCTATCTCCCCTATAATATTTAACATTTACTTTAGATTAATAATGCAATGCAAGATCCTTTACCAATCCAGTAATTATTTTAGTCAAACTAATTTTATTGGTACAAGAAAAAAGTTTACAAACCTGCATGCTTTCACAAGCATAATCAATACACTGTTCAAGTAATCCAAATTTATTTAGAAGCTTCACAGCAGCATCTCCACGAAGCGTACGAGCCCATAGGAAAGCAACCTGTTTCCCTGCATTAGCACCACCATGTTGTTTTGCTACCTAGTATAGAAAAAAAGTAAATGTCAAATTACACCAATTCTATAATGTGGTTGACAGAAAGTGACAATAATAAAAATAACAACTTTATTATCCTGTTACTACTTCATAACATACCCTATATGCATCCTCCCACATATCAACACTCCGGTACATATTAACAGCAGCTTTCCAGTCATCTGCTGCAACATAGTGTTTTTCTGCATCTCTGTAATTGCTCTCTTGCTCTAGCTCACCAGCAAGGTGCAAGTGGGTTGACTGAACTAAATCAGGATGGTATTCTCTTACAAGCCGCATCATCTGCAATAACAATAAAAAAGTGGAATTCCAAGTGTATGTAACAAAAATAATAGTATACTTATACATAAAATAGCAGCTATAGTCTTTTCATTATGTAAAAATTTATTGAATCATCAGATATTGCCAACTTGACATTTACCTGATCATACTGCCGTTGTTTCTTGTACATAGTAATGGCAAGATCTGGTTCATGCACAGAAATGTACAGTTTTTCTGCTTCTTTGAACTTTCCTTGTCCCTCAAGGACTTGTGCTTGGTTCACATACATCACTGCCACTTCATCTGCACCCATATGACGACTGGCAAGCTGGTGAGCTCTTTCCCATTCTCCTGGATCATCACAATGAAATTTTTGCTAAATGATATACTTAATACACAATATATATGTTTATAACTTACACATGCATACATACTCAATCATTTAATATGAACATTTCTCCCTTGTATTATAAAAACAAACTTGCACAAACCTGCTTGGTTGTACATCTCAATAGCTTCTTTGTACATGCCACCTTTAACATAAAACTTTTCAGCACTCCTAAGGTCATTTAGTGCTGCAAAATGTTGTCCTAGCTTTAGCAGGTGAGGCTTTAGTGAAACTTCATCATCTATCACCTGGAAAAATGAAACAGGGTCATGTAAAAATCATTTGAAAGTAGGCAGTGGAAAAATCAAGCAGACCTAGTATATTTATTTATATACTTTTATATGTACGTGTGTGTGTGTGTGTGTGTGTGTGTGTGTGTGTGTGTGTGTGTGTGTGTGTGTGTGTGTGTGTGTGTGTGTGTGTGTGTGTGTGTGTGTGTGTGTGTGTGTGTGTGTGTGTGTGTGTGTGTGTGTGTGTGTGTGTGTGTGTGTGTGTGTGTGTGTATGTATGTCACACAAAGAGAATTGTGTCATCTCCACCTAATAGAAAAATTGTAGCAGAAGAGTACAACATTATGCAAGTTATCAGAAGGAATGGCTCTTATCTTGGTATCATATCATAAAATCTGAAGATAGCTGGGATTTGAGAATAAATACTTCAATAACCTAAAATGCCTACCTCTATGATTTGGACAGCCTTCTTCCACTGCCGAGCAGAGATTGCTGCCTCTAGTGCCTTGAGGGTACGTCCTGCCTCAATGTAATGACTTATAGCTGCATCTGCCTGCTTGTTAGAAACTAACAAATCACCCCATTCTTCTTCAATATTCACCACCTCTGTAAATGAGTAATACACAAAATCATGGACCTGGCTTCAATATCAACAACTTATCATGATGGCTATATGCAAAACAAATCAAACCTATCAAATCATTTGAAATTGAAATTGAAAATTTACTTAAATACATCATATTGTATTTTCTGCCTAATGAATATCTATGGGAAGGAAAGGAAAAGTAAAAGGAAGGAAGGAAGGAAGGAAGGAGGAAGAAGAAGAAGAAAAAAAAAATTATAAAGAAGAAATGCTGTAGTACACACACATATGGAGTTTTTATTTCTTTAACAAATCCTTTAAAACAATTATTAACTGTACATAATATAAAAAAATATTTATAATCAAAATACCATTTCAACATTTCACTGTTGATTAGTGACAATGCAGCTGTGGATTGGAAATATTAAACTTTGTACATGTGCAGCTGTCTCATGGTATGTGTACCAGCATACACAACATTCTCAATACTAATTATGACTTTGGAATTAGTATAAAACTTTTAAGTAGTTTAACCAATTTACCCAGGACTTGGTATTTCAACCATTAAACTGTTTACCAATGAAAGTTCACATGTCAACAAGGCTGATGGTGACACCCATCATCTGTGTAAAACAATAACGGCTGTCTAGTATCTTCAGCATCAAGCCATTTCCTAAATTAGCAGATCTTATGTTGATTTTTGGTTTGATATTCAACTACTGATCCACTTAACCCATTTGTGCCGGATGATGTGCTGGCACGTTTCGTGGTTTTTGTGTCAGGCGCTGGTGATGAGATATTTGGTCAAGGCCGGCGCTCGGGGTGAGTGAGTGGACAGCCCATGCTTGCGGGTAGTGCGCTCGAAAATCCTGAGGCGTTAGGCTTATGCGTTTGAAAACCCCGGCACTGTGACCATTCAGAGCCTGAATCGCCTCGGCACGAATGGGTTAAGATGAAAATGTTATGGTACACTCTACCCCTAATACTGATATTAACCCTGTATGATGCAAGGTCATTTTTGGAGGAGGAGGATGATGATAGAAAAGTATGGAATATGGAATATATGGTATTACAATAATTTTTCTGATACCAAAGCCTTAACTTACCTGCAGGGAAATGATGTCTGGCCAATTCTACTGCACGGTAATAAGCTTGGCCTCTACGATAACTTTCCATGGCTTTTTGGGGTTGGCCAACCTTCTCATACAAATCTCCTGCCTGCTCATATAACTCAACCTTGAGAAGTGAATTGGTAATGCGACCAACAAGATCTGGATCATCACGCAGCTCATCAACACTAGAGACCAATCTGAGTGAAGAATCAGCTTGTCAGTCAAACAGAAAATATTTACATTATAAATCATATTCTCTATGCTACTTTACCTCTTTTCATATTCATAAGAATTATATATCAATAATTACCTTGAAGCTTTTGCAGGCATCCCAGCCTTGAGGTACATATTGATGGCAGCCATGTAGTCACCTTCAGCCTCTTTCATCTGTCCAGCTTTTTCCTCTTGGTGTGTCTCCAGGAGCCATTGCAAATGAGCTCTACGAAGAGACTCTACCTCAGGATGTCCCTTAACTTCTGCGAGCTGAACAGCTGTAAATTTCAAAGAGGATGTAATTAGTGCTCATTGATATTTTACATAGGAATATATTTAGGCACAGTAGTTCCATAATAATGGCTTATTCAGAAAAATGGTTTCATTAATATTACTCAACTCAAGTGCCTATAAAGCAATACAATTTCTGGTAAAACTTAAGGTGAAATTATACTCAGATTCACAAATGGCAAAAACACTCTACTGTGTAGATAATAAAGCAGAAAAAAAACACTATACACAAAATAGATTTATTGGAAAATGAGACAACAGTTTTGAAATCCATCTGACGGTGAAATCCAGGTGGATTTTGAAATTGCTGTCTTGTTTTCTAATAGATCTATTTTGTGCATAGTGTTTTTTTTTTTTGCCATTCAGGTTCATGTATAGGCCTACAAAAAATACAGTGAAAAAAGTTTCATCATAAGTATAGCATTTAAACTAATACCAAAGAAGTGAAGAGGAACCAAAACAAAGAGAGCATGAGAGAAAGAGAGAGAGAGAGAGGGATTCAGTTTTTCATGCTGATCAAGTGAACCTGCTATTATACCTAAGATTGAATTTAATAAGCCTTTAAATCTGATACCACTGATCCAACAACTAACACAACCTACCCTCATCCCACTTGTGTAGCTCTTGATACATCTCCATAGCAGCACCCAAATTGTTGTAATCCAGATAGATGCTCTCTGCTGTTTTGAACTGTTTATCCAGAATAGCAAGACGAGCCTGCACTTCATGATGGTTAACCCCATCTTCACCTGTAATTTTGGAGAAAGATAAACAGTGTTCTTGGAGTTTATTTGTATTCTGCAAACTGGACATATCTCTGAACTGCTCTGCTTTTACTAATTTTCCCATATTACCTATTTCATCTGACATAATGTGCACTTCACAAATACATTACTTTAGTGAACATAAAATCAGATTGACAAGCCACCTGAATTTTCTTGAATAAGTTGTCTGATGTGGTTAATGCCTTGCAGGTACCTCACTTTGGATACATCCCCCAAGGCTGCAAAACATCGCTCGGCAATATACAGTTGACGTCCTTCCAGTGTAAGCCTGGCAAGTGTACGCCACATTGTCTCTGCCTCAGCAGTCATAGGTAGTGACTAAAAGAACATATAAGAACAAATAAAAAATATATAAAAATAATGAACAATAATAGATTAATCAATTCTTTGTGAGTCCAATGTTAACAAAGTATTATCACTAGGTATTAAACTTTTAATAAAATATTCAAGGAATTACCTCCAAGTAATTCATGGCTCTCAAAAAGTCTCCATCATCAACAGCTGTTCCAAACTCAATAAGGCCTTCATCAAGTGCATAGGACAACTCTTGAACACCATCTTGTACTATAACCTGTGGATATATATTTTAATAAGATGTATGAAGGAAACCTCCTTGGTGTCTCATTGGAAATATTATTCTTACTTCTTCTTACACCTCACCCCCCCCCCCCCACACACACCATGTAAGAATGTGCTTGTGTTTGTGTATGGAGGGGGTAAGACAGTAATGGGAAAAATGACAGATATTGATTTACTTCAAACCTAGTTACCTCTGTTCGTCCATCAGCTCTTTCCACATCCACAACCTCTCCTTTAATTTGGAATGTTGTAACACGCTCTGGAATATCGATGTTGTACCACACACACAGTTGCTCTCGACTCTGTGCTACCACGACATCACTACCTGGCACCCACTAGAAAGAAGATAAATTATTATGATTTTCTAATCCCTTTCCAGATTCTGTAAATACATTTGGAAATCTTATTACACATATCTAAACATCCTCTCTATTCTTAAAGTTTCAAAACTACCAAACAGTAAAACAAAACTTGCCTGTACAAAAGTAGAGTAATTAAGTATAGATGTCTTCTGTAATGACCCTACATTGATAAGCAGCAGTCTTTGCCTTTTGTCTCTGAACAAAAGTTGTGTTCCTGTCTCGTTCAATTCAAGCCAGTCAATTCGGGAGTCATGAGTAATTTGGCCAATTGTTACGCCAAAGACTAGATCCACTGGAAATAGAATAAAACAATTTTCTTTTAGGCCAAGTTATATATCACAGCAAAGTATTACTACTGAAATCAGAAGGATAAGGTATGAGATGAATGAAATGCCATAAGTAAACTCACCCATACATATTGTCTTGAGATCTAGTAAGTAAGCCATCTTTTTGTTGTCCTCAATGCCTCTCTGACGACGTTCGTTCAGCCTTACACTGATCAGATGTGGGTTCATGAACTCAGTTCTGTAAAGAATAAATAAATATAAATTTTGGTTAGAATAATAAGTAAGTTAAACCACAAGGCCTCCATTTTTGTTCAACTACTTTTAAGCCAAAGTGAAGCATTAACCATTCCTGTTTTGTTTTAACCCATTGCGTATAGGTGGCATTTTATACATGCTGGCACCAACTAGGCCTGAATGATGGGTGTCAATGCATATATGATGCAACATTGGAATGTGCTCATAGTTGAAGCGCATGTACCGTCATGAAGTATTATGGCTATAATGGCGCTAGCTCCAGATTAGATATGATGAGTCAGTGCTCATAGCTGACAGAGGCCGGGCCGCCTCGTGCATATAGCCTGGGTGAAGCGACGTCCACGCAAATCTGTCTGAACTGGAACTGAGCTCCTGAGCTACAGGGTTCCAAAGTTCGCCCTAAACCTGCATTTTATGATGGACTTATGGAAAAATATTGTTTGGGCTTGTCTGAGCTACCCAGAGGGCGGAGAAAATTTTCCCCGTCCCTCTAATTTTTAGGTTGTTAAGTGCTCCATCCACAATGGGTTAAATTAGAAAAGAATGCATGATTTAAACTCTGAGAAACAGCACTCCAAAGAAGCATGTTAAAAGTATCTTACCTCACAGATCCTAGAATATCATTGTTGCCATATTCAACTAGTGAGAGTTCTCCTGCACTGAAGATCATGCACACATTTTCATTGTCAAAATAGAACTTCTCTGTGCCTGGTTCAGCACCCCAGTGAACTTCACTAAGTAAGTTTCTGTGTAAATCTCCGAGGAGGAGCGTTTCATTGGTCCGTGCCACTAAGTACCTATCCTTGCCTGTTAAAGAAGAAAATATGCTAAGAAGGTCCTGTTTAGGATTTGATATATCTTAGTCTTATAATAAAATTGTCTTCACTCTTTTGTTTCATATATATATATGAAGGTAAATATGTGCTTTAACCCACACAGGACGGGTGGTACAGCATGTGTACCGCGCATTCAAAAGCCCAGTTGCCGGGCGGCACAGTATTGTGCCAGCCATTCAATTGATTTAGGCCTAATAATTCGAACGCCCCGGCATTTGGACATTCAAGGCTAGAATTCCCCCGTCGGGGATGGGTTAATATAGTATATGTGTAAATATATATATTCAAGAAAATTTGTCTATACATGTATTGGTAATTATATGTCTCTCTGTGCATTAGCTAACATACTTGTTTGACATCAACAGTGACAGTCAAGAATCATAAAACTGCTTAGCCCGTTTGATTCCTAATTTGTTATATATACTGAACATAATACCAAACATTGTGATTTTCAAGACCCATTTTTACGTATGTCTGTAGAAAATGATCCTATATTTTCAAACCTCAAATTACTGTCCAATAATGTTATGAAATCCTTTAATCTTACCCATTATCCTGACATCGTGGATCTCAAAGCCATACTGCGATCTGAGAATAACCCCTCGACTGCCAAATGGTCCAGATCCTGCTAAGGGTTTGACGAGTACTTGTGAAGGGCCCACATATGTCATCTCCCATTTGTTCTTCCATACTGTCCGTCTATAAGCGACGAACACGAAAGAGAAAAGAAAAAAATGTATAATATTGAAGAGTTCTCAATAATATTGGACACAAATTATGACCATCATATCCATTATTTCAATTAACTTTTAGATAAAAAAATAGGAAGAGGGGGATAAGAATGAGTAAGAAGAGATTGAAAGGGAACACCCACCTAAGAACAGAATCAAACAATTCAACAGCTCCACAGAGTGTCCCACACACTAGCCTTGATCCATCTCTCTTCCAAGCTAAGGCAGTAATGGTATAGAATCCTTGAAACTCACGGTTTGCTTTCACATCCCACATTCCACGTGAGGTGTTGTAATCAAAGATGCGTAGCCTGTTTTACAAAAATCAAAATAAATTCTTATAAATAAGGTGAACAGAATAACAACAGACTGGCCAGCAGCTCCTTGGAAATGTCCATTTTCTCTGCTATTTGATGGCACATAAAAGGTATGGTAAGTTTGATTTTGTGGTACCTATATACATAGATAAGTCTTTGATGTAAAATCACCAGATAAGCTGGGATCCTGTGTGTGGCTCGCTGATCAATATCGCTGATTAGTATATCCCTTAACCCGTTAACGACGGATGACGTGTTTTTTTGTCATACATGACGCAGGACCTCTTGCCTGACAATGGGCGTCATGGCGTTCGGGGATTCTGGATCACTATGTTATTTTATTGTACTATAAGTAATGAGTGAGTGATGTTGACAATTGCAGTCATAATTATTATAACTGCCGTAATAATAAGCAAAATGGTTTTCAACTCACTTACAAAACCTAGATGGCAGCACTTTCTTCTAGCACCAGCAGGAGAGAGAGCCTTGAATGGCACCCATCTACGGTCTCTAGCAAGCACTATCTCTGTAGAGTGATGGCACATCGCAAGTTCCCGACCTCTTGCTCTAAAGTACCGCAGATGAAAGATGTGCAGACAGAACGAGAGGAGGAAGGTGACTCACACCATGCCCAATGCATACAATGTGACCCTGTGCCAGTATGGATGCCTTTTATTGTGGCACTCACTGTCAAAAGCACAAGTTTCCTTCCTCTTCCCAACCTCTTCATTTTGGATGGTTATAAGTTTCGTGTTTGTTCATGACAGCACAGAAATACGAAAAAATAAAGTCGTTTTTTTGTCCCCCCTAAAACAGTAATACTTCTAACACATTGAGTGTAAAGAAAAAAAAAAAGGGTTGATATGGACCCTGAACTACAATTTTAGTCAACTGCAGAATTGATGGAGCCTGTGATATGACAGATATAAATTTCTAAAAATAGTAAAACACACAAAAAAACAAAACACAAAAATGTCTCTAGCTCTACAATAAGTGACTAAAAGGGAGTGGGAAAAATCAAATTATGTTGCAGAAGCTGCCTCGATCAGAAATAAAACTCATCCTGGAGCCTGTGTAAGCAAATCTATCCCCCGTCGGCAATGGGTTAACAACTGCAGTAAGCCACAGCAGCCAATGATCACCCCAACTAAAATCTCTCTTACCAGCCTTCAATATTACTATTTACATTCCCCAGCACTGCAACAGTGCTGACAGACACCACTGTATTTTCTAAACGTCTATTTTAAATACTTTGAATAATGAGTGCCAATTGTTATATATCAACCAACTTGTAGTCATATGTGTA
>NW_028234409.1:24901430-24908930 GCF_977035675.1 Penaeus japonicus | reverse complement strand
GGTGAACCCATCCCCACCTACACCTCTTGTTGAAGAAGTTCCTATGTCCAAGAGATTACGTAGAAGTACACAAGAAACCACAACACCACAAACTCCACAGAAGAAGACTTCACCTTCATCTTCCACAGCATCTTCTCCAAGTGCTCTTCAAATTCCTAAAAAATCTGGCACTTCAAGTGCAGCAACAGCAGTTTCTCACAGTGCAAATAAAAAGCCCTCTCCTCCTCCTTCATCAAGCAGTCCTCCAGTAGATCAGAAGAAATCCTTAGCTGATACTCCTGTAGCCCAGAGCTCTCCTCAGCCCTCACATAAAAAATCATTACAGTCTCAGAATTCTACCTCCTCTAATAGTCCTACCCCCCAGCAGAAGAAACTCTCCCAGCCTTCTGCAGCTCCTTCCCCTCCGAGTGGTTCCAGTCCACAGCAAAAGAAGACTAGCACTTCAACCTCTGCTGCATCCACCCCTCAAAAGAAGGGTTCCCCTGCATCTTCTCCTGGATCGCCAAGTACAAACAGAAAAACAGCAAATACAAGAGAAAGCAGAAGAGGCAAGGAGAGTTCAGCACCAGTTCCTGTGGACACCAGTGAGCATGTGGTAGTGGAAGAAGCAGAGTACGTACCCTTAATCAAATGTTTGTCGATTTTTCTTTCATAAGAATCAGCTGAGAATCAACTTAGCAGTGAATGTAAATGCTCATATATCTAAATTTTCATTATCTCAATGGAAATGTCAGAATTTTCACACATGGATTTCTGCCAATTCTAAATTACTCTTCTTATACCCAGACTGGATAACAGTCTCTTCATCTCAGTCTCAAGTGTAGAAGTAGATGCTCCTGATTGCTCTCCCTAATCACTGTAAACTCAGCCAGTGCCAGTTTCATGATAACAATTTACATGATATAACAGTACCTTTGGTTGAATTCTTGTGTGATAATGGGATATATTCTTTTGAAAGTATATTTAACACTAAGAAAATGTATGATATTATAATACTTTTGTTTACCTTCCATAGTGCAAATACTGGGGTTCGTGCTAGGCCTAGCAGGCGCACCAAAGAAGCTGCAACAGTTTACTTGGAACTCATTGGTCGTAAACTGGCTCAGGAATCAAAATCAAAACAAAAGACTTTTGATGAAGAAGATGAAGATGAAGAGGAAGATGATGATGCTATCTCTGTTAGCAGTATTATGGATCTAAAAGCTTTAGCTAAAAGTAGTAAGTATTTACTGTCAACTTACATGGAAACATATAGTTTCTGTTAATGGTTTCATTATTTGTAAATATCTATGATGTCCTAATATTTTTGGCTGTGTAAGTCATATGGCATTACATGTTGGTGGACATATATATAAATGCAGTTGCACAAGTTTTTGATGATCAGTTGATGAAGATCAAGATTGCTGTAATGTTCTTGAAAATTCCAGGAGGTCGAGAAGCGGAACAAGAAGAGAAGAAGAAACTTAAGCCACAGGAAAGTTCTGCATCTGAAAGTGCTAGACAGACACGTAACACCAGAGGAGATAGATCACCTTCTGTTGACACAACCAGCCCAAAAACAAGCTCACTCCGCAAGTCTCTTAGAAAGAGTCGGGAGTCCTCTGATCAGGTGGATGAAGACAAAACTACAAAACCAGAGGCAGCAAATGTGGAAGCTGGGCGAGTGACTAGGAGAACTCCATCAGTGAAAGATGAATCTTCTAATTCTGCTTCAGAGGATCGACCTTCCACCACCACTAGGAGAAGCAAGAAGGTGGAGAAAATTGAGGCTTCCTCTCCGGATGAAGAACCCACGAGCATTGCTCCTTCACCTGCTATCTCTCAGCCACCTCCAGCTGCTCCTCAGACTTCACTTCCAGTCAGAGTTGTGTCCAGAAGTCTGAGGAGAACAAGAAGTGATGCAGACGAACCTAAGAAGAAAGAGTCCCATCCATCCTCAAGAAGGGCATCTTTAGAACTGGACAGTTCTCTGGATGTCACAGGTCCTAGAAGAGTGACTAGAGGGAGGGACAGACAAGATTACAAGGAGAATGAAAGTGACAATGAGGATATAGAAAAAGCCTTGAAAAATACTCGTGCAAAATTAGAATTGCGGAGAATACAAGGTGGAGCTACTGATCAGGTGTCATCTTTGAAAGATGAAACAGAAGGGGAAGGTGAAGATAAGTCTGTCAAAATGAGAACTCGACGTGCTGGTAGTGATGAGAAAGTAGAAAATAAAGGAAATATGAGTAAAGGGTCAGAGAAGTTTAATAGTAGACAGACAACCAGTGGGCAAAAGTTGGAAAAGGACAATGACAGCAAAATTCATAGTGACACAGAGATAACTTTAGGAGGTGTTGTGAGTGCTGAAGTTGAAAAGAAAGATAGTCAAGATTCTCAGTTAGATAATAAGATAGTGAATAGTGATTCGGAGAAGGTTCCCGGTCCAGGAAGCAAGTCGAGAAGAACAGTTTCACAAGAGAGAAAGGAACACTTATTGTCTAGAGATAGCAGTAGGCTTTCAGCTGTTAGGAGAAGTGCAGATAGTTCAGACAGTATTGAAAGTAGTGAAATTAGTGAAACAGTGACAAGGCCTAACAATAGAGGCAAAGGTGCATCATCAACAAATCATATGGAAATTAGTAGTTTAGACACAAATGAGAAAAGAATGGTGGGATTGCCCAATAAAAGGAAAGCAATTGGTGGCAGAAGGAGAAGTAGCAACCATGATGAAGCAAAACTCAATGAAGTGCTTGAAAGTGTTGCAAAGGACTTTGAAAGGGACATTGATGATGATCATTATGATAGGCTAGAGAAGGATTTCATGTTAGGAAACAAATCCCCTGAAAAAGTGAAAGGTGAAAAGTCTCTCATTACTGATAAAGAGGACTTGAATGTCTCAGAGTCAAGTAACTCGTGCATGGATGACAGCAAAAGTACAAGCTCAACAGAATTCGGGATTATATCTTCAGTAAGTGTAAAAGCTTCGAGTGTCCCGGTTTCACAGCCGGGTAGCAGTAGCCCCAATCCTAATAGGAGAAGTGCAAATAGTAGAAAATTGTGTGATGTAGTCCGCAGTCTTCAAAAGAAGCAGGCAGAGTCTCCAAGCACTGTAACAGATGCAGAGAAACCAACATTTTTAAAGGATCTCAACAACTGGAGTTCGGATAAGTCGAGGCAAGTAAGTCCACAGTCAGGTCATGACCTTCAGTCCTCCGGTACTACCTCAGCACCCACCATAAGGTCACAGAGTGATACCACCACGTCAGAGACTGTACATAGTCCCAGTGCACCTTCTACCCCAGAAAACACAACCTTGATCTCTTCTAAGGCACCCTCACAGACACCTAAGCAAGCAGTCACCACTCCCAAGGCTGCACCTGCCAAAGCTAGTACCAACAAACCCTTCTCCACCTCCCCCACCTCATCACCCATCACTAGTCACAATCCAGCACCAGTGGTGACTGTAACTTCATGTTCACCAGCACTTGCACCTACCACCACTGTTACCTCCAGCTTGAGTAATGCAACAGTTTCTGCTACAACAGATTCTAACACAGTGCTTTTAGGAATGTCTTCTGCTTCTTCAGTCCAAAAAGTTGTCACTTCAGCATCTTCTTCATCAGTCCAGACTGCCAGTGATGAACATTTGACTGTTATGCCAAGCATACCAGTTTCCATCAAGCCATCAGTAACAGTCAATGTCACTAACTCTGGATTTTCTTCACCTGTCACTATGTCACGTGTACAACAATTGCCATGTGTAACTGTCCAAGGATCAGTTGCAAGTTCCAAAGCAGTGGAATTAGCACCTGTGAAAGGTACTCCTAAGCAGCTTCACATTGCACCAAAGCCAGTTAAAACACCTTCATCATTAACAACCTCAGCACCTGCTGGCCAGGTGTCCATATCTGTCTTGCCACCAGGAACCCAGAAGCAAATGCCTAAACCTGTACAAATTGCTCCCAAACCCCCTGCTGGTACATCTCACAATTTGCCTAATACTCAGCTTGTAGCCCCTCAGCCAGGTCACATGATGCAGGCACAGGTACAGGCACAGGTTCAAGCTATACCACAACAAGTTCAGACAGTTCAAGCAATACCTCAGCCTGTACAAACCCTGCAGGCAATTCCCCAGCCAGTACAAACTGTGCAAACTCTTACTCCCCCCATGCAGACAGTGACTGCAATGCCAATGCAAGCTGTCATGACTCAGTCTCTTATTGATCCCACACAATTGGTAACCCCATCTTCACCTGCCAAGATAATTACCCAGCCAATTTTTGTAACTTCATCTATGCAGAGTGCAGTCACATACAGTATTTCGCCCCAGGCAATAGGTCAGAGTCATTTACCAGGCAATGTAAGTGCTGTAGCAAGAGTGTTGACACCAACTATGGTTGGCAAAGTGGCAGCAAAACCTCAGCCTCATCTAATGACCCCAAAAGTACCAGGCCCTCTTGTTACCTTTACTACAGGTGCAGTTGGTGGCACCAGTGCTGTTAGACCAATAGTTCCTCTACCACAGCAAGTGCAGGCACCACAGCAACCACAAATACTTGCTGTCAGTGTCATGCCTGTTGGTTCAACTCATGTCTCATCGATGCCTGGACAGGCAGGGCTAATACCTGGCACACAAGGCCCAATGATAACAACTGGTCATCCTACTGGACAGCATCATGCTTTTATCCCTGTTACTGCAGCAAATCAGCCTCAGTCACACAGTGCTATGCCTATCACACAAGCCCCAGTATGTGCTTCGACATCAGCCTCTCAGGTGCCTATTGCTTCTGACACTTCTAAGCTTTCTTTATCATCAACAGAAATTGTGATGAATTCTCATGTTGATGGCAGTACGCCAAGTGGAGCACAGTCAGAATCAGTTCCTCTTAATCAGCAAAACAAACCAGTTGTAGCTGACCAAAATTTGAATACTTCAGTCTCTCCTGTAACACTTGGTAATACTGAAACAGTATCTAGTCTTCATTCTAACACAAATAATTCAAACCCCTCTAGTACCATTGATGCTATAACAGTATCAGCTCCAGACAACCCACATCAGTCTACATTACCTGTCTCTAAAGAAAACAATGTTGTGCCTGTTGTAGCAGGAGTGAAAGGTGCATCAGCTGTAAAAGCTGATAGTTCGAATTCTGCACAGGCATGTAAAGTAGTTGAAAATGCTTTTAGAAGTGGGATTCCTGGAAATATTAAAATTACAGAAATATCCAAAGGGGGTGTTAGAAGTAATGGGCCAGTTCATATTGCAAATGTAAAACCCAAAGTCACAATATCTCAGATGCCAGTCAGGCCTCAAATGGCTACCCCATCTGTCACTATAACAACTTTAAATGACACTCCACAATCCATTAAGCAAAGCATAGCTAATGGGTCCAAGATGGCCAGTTCATTCAAGCAGACTAGTACAACTTCCAGTGTAGCACTTAAATTAACATCAAGTGTTAGTGTTGTACAGCACAAATCTGGAATGGGTAGAAATTTTGTTGCACCATCTCATTTGGAAAAGGAAACTTTTGCTTTAAATCCTATCACCATAGTAGAGAAGGATAAAGCAGGGAACATAATACCCAATATTAATGCAGAAAGAGAAGCAGAAAATTCCTCTTTAGCAAAAACAGACAAAGATGATACATCTCCAGTGGCTCAAGATAAAAGTGATACCTCTTCTCCTGATATTCCTGTCTCGGTATCACCTGCTTCTCACAAAACTTACAAAGAAGATCAAGGAGGAATGCTGCAGGTAAAAGCAGAAAAAGGAAAGAACACAAGTATATCTGTTTCACCTTTTAAGATGCAGGAATTGAGAACTGTTGACAAGGTTCAGAATGTAAATGGAAAGAACCCAGGTAACATGGAGAAGTCACAAGAGAAGAAGAACTCAGACAAAAAGAAGGAACCTTTGTTAAAGAGAACTTTATTTAAGACAAAAAGTCAGGAAGAAAAGAAACCCCCTGGTATGTCACCGGTGTACAGAACAAAGAGTCAGGAAGAAAAGAAGACATCAAATGCTTTCTCTCCTCTTCATGAAAGTAGTGTATATGCGTTTGAACCTGACTTTGAGTCTTCGCCTCTGGAGGAAACTTCTCCATTTTCACAAAGAATAAAGAACATTCAGCCATCCCCTGGAACATCACCTGTGAAACCAAACAATACAATTAAACCTCAGCTACCTACCCTTCACTTAAATAAACCACCTGCCAAGGCAGCAGGACTTCATACTCCTGCTAGATCGCCAGTAGCAAGATCTTTAGCTCCTATGATAGCAGGTAGGCCAAAGTCTTCAACAGGGACAAGTCCTACTGGAGTTAATACACCAACCCAACCAGCACCAGCAGGAAAGAGACCAGGTGTAACAACACCACCAGCTCCATTGACAAAGGCAGCTAGTATTGGCACAGAGACTGTGAATAAGGTGAGTCAAGGTGAAGCTACCCCAACAGTCTCTAAAGCTTCAGAAGACCAGATGAAGGTTGGGGCAGAGTGTGAAACATCATCGTCAGGTGAAGGAGTTGCCAAGAAAAGTGTGAGCAGCACTTCAATTGCTATTCAGTGTGATATGGATGAGGGAATGGATGTCAATGAGAATGGTGTGCGTGCCAATGAAAGTGGGACTCAGACCGAGGGACCAAGTAAATTTCCCCTACCTCCAACCGCCTCTCCTTTCTATTACCTTCCATTGGCAATGGCAGCTCTTGGAGAGAAGCTTCCTGCTCAGTTGGTGCAGCAGATGCTGGCTAAAACTCAAGGCTTAGTTGGTGCAGCTGAGGCTGGTATGATTCTCCAACAGGCAGCTCAACTTGCACAACAGCAAAAATTGCAACAACAGGGAACTCCTGGGGCCACTCCTATTTCAAGTACATCTGCAGTAAAACCCATAAAGCCATCATCTATCCCTGGATTAGCTGTAGCTCCACTCCTTTCAGGAACATCTGGGAATCCTAATGTTGTTTCAGTTAATCTTTTGAGACCAGTTGGCAAAGCTCAGGAGTCCTCATCTTCAGGTAGTGAGATATCTGTTCAGTCCCCTGTCACAGTCACCTCTGTTACTAGCACATCCCCTGGTAATACTGTCACCACATGTACCTCTTCAACCTCAGTTCCTCTCCCAGCTGTCACTACCCACTGCAATACAACTAGTACCTCTGCCCCTGCAGTCACAACTCTTGCCCCAGCTTCCACCTCCCAATCCCCAGTTACTGCTCGGCCAGGAGTCAGTAGAATTGATGCTAAACCTACCCATATACCTCCTCATAGACCTCAGCCTACTCCATCAGTCCAGCCAAGTGAAGAGGTGAGCACTCCATCCTTATGCAAGCCATCAAAATTGGGAAAACAAAAAGAAAAAGAAGATTCATCTAAAACACACACAGAGGAAGCAGAGCCACCTGCCCGACGTCGCAGTGGTAGAGCATCAACCTCAGCCACTACAAGAGCCACCGAATCAGACATGCTTGAAATTGAAGAATTACGTAGAAATAGACGTGCAAAACGTGCAGC
>NW_028234409.1:24883930-24896430 GCF_977035675.1 Penaeus japonicus | reverse complement strand
CTTCTCCTCCTCCTTCTTCTCCTCCTTCTCCCTCTTTTCCTTCTTTTCCTTCTTTTCCTTCTTTTCCTTCTTTTCCTTCTTTTCCTTCTTTTCCTTCTTTTCCTTCTTTTCCTTCTTTTCCTTCTTTTCCTTCTTTTCCTTCTTTTCCTTCTTTTCCTTCTTTTCCTTCTTCTCCTTCTTCTTCTTCTTCTTCTTCTTCTTCTTCTTCTTCTTCTTCTTCTTCTTCTTCTTCTTCTTCTTCTTCTTCTTCTTCTTCTTCTTCTTCTTCTTCTTCTTCTTCTTCTCTTCTTCTTCTTCTTCTTCTTCTTCTTCTTCTTCTTCTTCTTCTTCTTCTTCTTCTTCTTCTTCTTCTTCTTCTTCTTCTCCTTCTTCTTCTTCTTCTCCTTCTTCTCCTTCTTCTTCTTCTTCTCCTTCTTCTTCTCCTTCTTCTTCTTCTTCTCCTTCTTCTTCTTCTTCTCCTTCTCCTTCTTCTTCTCCTTCTCCTTCTTCTTCTCCTTCTTCTTCTTCCTTCTTCTTCGTCATTGACGTCGTTATACTGTTGTTACTAATGATGTTATTAGTACCAGCATTATTATTATTATTATTATTATTGTTGTTGTTCTTTTTACTATTATTATTATTATTGTTATGATAATGATTTTTTTTTATTTTTTATTGTTATTCATATTGTTATTATTATTACTATTATCAATTATCAATCATTATCATCATCATCAATCATCAATCATCAGTCATCATCATAGTTATCATCAGTCAATATCCGCATTATTATTATCCTCATAAGCATTATTGTCTAATTCATTTGAAATTCCAGATTGGCTGTATGGAGTTGGATTTGGTTAGGCTCTATGAAGTTGTAGAGCAGCATGGTGGATTGATGTCTGTCATAGAGAAGGAGCTTTGGGGAAAGGTTGCTGATGCCTGCAGAATACCTCGCTCGGCCCAAGAGAGATTAGCCAAACTTGATTTCATATACTGCAAATATCTTCTACCTTATGCTACCCTTTCTCAAGGTAAGTCTTTTCAGTGCAAATGCTTGGACTGAGAAAATGGTTTCTGACAGATGTTGAAAAGTCAGAATTAACTTTCTTTGTAACACCTCGTCTCTATCACCCTTTCTCTCTGCCCGTTGCAGATGAGCGGGATCAGCTGTTGGCAGAGGTGGACAGAATTCACAACCGCAATCAGCTAGATCAGAGTGGAGCTAGCAAGAAGACTTCAGGATCCTCAGATAATGAGGAGGAAGAGGAAGAGGAGAGTCTGGACTGCATTGTGAAGGTATTTATGTTATAGGAAAAGAGAAGTGTAACAGATGATTTTATGTACAAGTATCAAATATAAGTATTTTACATGATGCACAAAGTCTGTTGAAGTCATTATAAATGTTTCATGATATTATTAACCAAACTATTTATTTACAGGGAAAGAGCACTGCACTGAGTACCTTCTTCCGCATTGCCCGGAACACTTCGACACAGTGGCAGCCAGATCCAGCTGCTCTAGAAGTGGATGAGAGATATTGGTCCTTAGTTGTCAATGGAAATCAGCATGTCTGTGTTTTGTCAGCAAGTATTGACACCTCTGAACATGGATATGGCTTTCCAAACCATAGATTATCACCTCTTACCAAACATCCTTGGAATTTGAAAAACCTCTGCCAGAACCCAAATTCAATATTACGAAGCATGGGCACCATTGTAGGTAAGTAATTTTGCTGTTCTTTTTGTATTTTGTCTTTTATTTTCTATTTGTTCCACTTTCTCTTAATCATTCTGTCCTCTCATTGTATGATTAAGTTGGTTTTAGTGAGATACCAGATAAACATTTTAAAAACTTCATATATCCACAGGTGTTACAGCTCCAACCTTACATGTTGGGATGTTATTTTCTACTGTGTGTTGGTACCGAGACCCGCATAGTTTACCTTGGATCGAATACCTTCACACAGGAGCATCAAAAATATGGTAAGTTTTGTCAGTTAGGCTTAATATAGTTTATTGTTTTAGTTTTACTGTTATTGTTTCTTAACTACTAAAAGCCACAAATGTTTCAGCATATCTGTTCTTCCAGCCACAGTTAGGGTATTATTTTAATATCACAAAGTCAGTTTTGGTCTCTGGCATTTCAAGAGCTTGAGTTAACCCCAGAAAGTGTAGACTTCATTGCCATATATTAAATACAGAATGCACAATAAAGCATCCAAGTTGAAAAATCCAGCTGAGTTTCTCTTCAAAGTTGAAAAAAATTGTAGGAAAGGGAAATGGGAATACACCCATGCCTCTAAAACAGTATTATATAAAACATGAAAATATTGCTCATATAAAGCAATAAAAAAATATTTCACATTTTCCTTTGGTTCTGTCTAATCTCTTTTACTCTTCTTGTTCTCATTCCTTTTTTTTTATTCTTTCCTAAATCAGGTATGGTGTAGCAGCTAACCAAGAAGACAAATTGTGTGCAGCCTTGAAGAAAATTGTCCCAGATTTCATCAAAGATTCTGCAATTTGGCTTCCATCTGATACAGCAATGGTACTGTTTGCATTAATAAATCAAATCACTTTTCACATAACTTTTATGATAGCATCTATAACTCTACTGAAGCAGAATTGTTAACAAGGTGTATTATAGTGTTATCTGGTTATTAACAAATAACTTATATTTTTCTGTAACAATAACTTTTTCATTCATTTGTATTTGTGTATAGCATACTCTTAGTGTTAATGTTTTTTTAAATGCAAATAGCAAAATATTTATTTCTGAATATTTCTTGTAGACTATGTATAAACCAGAAAAAATATATAGCTTTTAATGAGACTCATTAAAAACTTTCAGGTACCCCCAAGTGAGCTTGTTCGTGAAGGTGTGCGTGTGTGTAGAATAGTGCAAGAGCCAGGACAGTTCGTAGTGGTCTTCCCTGGCGCTTTTACCTCCAGTGTGTGCACAGGATACCTTATCTCAGAAAGTGCATTCTTTGCCAGGCCACAGTACTTTGATCGAGCTCTAATGGTAAGTGTGCAGATGACTAGGCTGTGCTTCTGTTATCCTTTCTCTAATTCCATACATAGCATACTTAACCCATTCACGATGGGGGCATTCCAGCCTTGCATGTCACAATGCGCGGTACAGTAGTGTACCACCCGTCATGAGAGGGTTAATGCTGATTTAGTTTCCTAAACTCTAATCTGGCATGATTCAGACCTAAGAGAGTTGATTAACTATGTTACATCTGCCCCTTCGAGTGCAGTAAAGAGAATAATTGCCAAGCTTTCAATATTATGAACATATGACTGTATCAGACTCCTCCTACTAAAACATGGATGATTTGTTTTTGTGAAACTAAATTCATATAACTTATTAAGATAAATTTTGTCCAAAATTAAAGGAAAACTACAGGAAGAACGGACTGTATGCTATTTGTATATCCATGAATCTCTATAATGTTAAATGATTATCCAGTATTATTCATTTATATGATGAAAAAAATCATAAATCATAGATTTTGTAGGTTTTTGTGGTCCATTGTAGAACTTAACTAAGACCAGGCTATATGTTTTGTTAATAAATTGTATAGATCATTACCTGTAAGATAAACAATATCTTATACTTCTCATTAGATTCTTTAGGTAGATGGGATTTGTTCATTATTTACTGCATGTAATTTTTTATTGTAAATCAAGTGAATCCTGTGAAATGTCACTTCAGTTGCTGACATGAAGCATCATCATTATTGGCAATTTTGTTTTTGTAGATATGTAGTGTGAATACTAAGCTTATAATCATGAATAGATCAAAGTAGGTGTTATGATCAAATAGTAGATTCATCTATGATATTGGGAGGATGGTATATAGCAATGTAACATTTTACTCAGATTTTGATAACAATGAGGTATTTTATTTCTTACAGTCTTTCAAAGCTCTTCACGAGTGCTGTGAGCCATCCATGTTTTCTCTGGACCGTCTTGTTCTGTCGGTGATCACAGACCCACGAGTGACCTTAGATGGGCTACTGCGGGCCAGAGAGCTAGCCTTGCAAGTGGTAGAAAAGGAGAAAAGGCTAAGAGCAGAATTATCAGACATTGGTAAGGCAGAAGTAACCCCAGTTACAAGGATTCACTTCTATGATTTTCTTTCTTTCTTTCTTTCTTCCAGAAGGTATTCTAGCTGCGTAAAAAGGAAAGATTGATATTAGATGATAAATACGATGTATAGATTTGGTCTTTATAGGAGTTTTGTCTTTAAATGCTGTTGAATAGATAATTACAATCATCACTCATTTTTCTACTTTAGGGTTGCAAGCTAGTGAGAGGCTTTCGACCCCTGACTCCCACCGCAAGAAGAAAAGTCGCTTCATTGAAGATGAGGAGGAAAATATGTGTGAGGTGTGTCGACAGAACCTCTACGTGGCCTTGGTAAGAATTATGGTTCTCATTGTAGAAGAATGTGTTTTGTTGCCATTCCAGTTATATTTTCTTTATATATTCATCATTAATTTCCTTGTTTTATGAAATTTCACTCAGTATTTGAATTTCAATGCTGCCAGTACTTTGCTGCTGTAAGATTTCAAAAAATATATGTTATAGTAACTTTGAAGCAGTAGTATTTTTCTATTTGTCATTGTGTATTTTTGTATATTCTATTCTTTGACAGTATTTTACAAAAATATTTTACCAACTCACCCTATTTACTTTGTACAAAGAAAATATACTTACTTTTTTATTTCAGGTGACAAATTCCCAAGAGGAGGCAGTGTACTGTCTTGAGCATGCCCTCATCTTTCTGAAGCAAAACCCAACCCATCTAGAGTACTGCAAGCTTATGTACACATACAGCTTGGTAAGTTATTTACTGATTGTTCCTTTCTTGATTTTAATTGGACTGTAGTGATGGAATTGTACTGAAATTTGCAACTTGTTATTATTTATGATAGTAGCCTGTTAGGCATTTCGCTGATATTAATGCACTGCTTTTGTCCATTTAATAGTCGGAGCTAGATATAGCGCTGAAGCAAATGGATGAGCGGATTCACATCAAGAGTGGGAAAAAATCGTCGCCCAACACCAAAAGGACGAAAACCAGAGAACATCTGGACTCTGTCAGCAGCACTAGTAGTTCAAACCTCTGATGGTAATCAAGTTGTGGTTTGATTCTTTTCATTCCTCATATAAAGTTCTGCATTGTTTTATGATGAAATCGAGTCAGAATGTGAGTGAATGATTGCTGACAGTTTGTTGCAATTTAGTGTTTTTTACCTTGTACATTCCAATACTGAAAATCTTTTTCAAAAGACAGTAAATATATGTGACTGTAAATGACAGTCAACCAGTGAAGTATTTACAGTATTTGCAGTATAATGTCAACATTGAAAATGCTTTCAGAAGCTTGTATATTTTCATTATATGTGTGCATAAGAAATGTTTCTTTTGGACAATCAGTACTAAACAAAGGATTCAGTTTAAGAATTATTTATTATCAGAGGTATCTGCAAGCAGAGGGAGTTATGAATGCAATATGTTTCATAAGACTATGAATTCTGTAGTTTTTGTATGTAGTTTATTAAAGTATGAAATCCTTCAGTCATGCCACTCAAAGTTGCTCATTTCGAAAGTATTTAACATGAAATCATGAAATTGAATCCTGAGCCAAAGATGTCTTCCCTCAAATGGTTGTGTCACACAGATGCTTGAAGTTGCCACATGACTGTGAGGTAGTAAATGCCAATTAAATTAAAAGCCCTAGTCCATTTCTTTCTGAATTATATGTAGAATACAAAAAAAAATGAACTGGACTAAATACAATGGCTATTATCAAGCTAATTTGGTTAATTATAAAGAAAAAAGCTTCATTATTTTCAAGAATATTAAATTGATGTTTGATTATGAAGAATTAGATTTTTTTTTCTAATATTGAATATTTAGGAGTTCTTGAGTACATAATCAAGTGTGAATCACTTGAAATCCAGATTATTGTTTTTTCTCATTTACTAATTATGACCATTGATAAGTTATTAACTATATAAACAAGTATATAGATTGTAAATTTTACAAATGGTATTATAACAACTGGAACTCCAAATGTCTGTATTGGAGGGTGCTTATTTGAATTTTTTATTTTTATTTTATTTTTTAGAAATACCTTTGTACATCAGTTTTTTTGTTGCATGTTTTTACTTCAAGGCAGTGTAAACAGCTTAAAGTTTAAGCTTTATCCATTCTATTTGGAGAGAAATTTAATTTTTCAATTAAAACATGTTTTGTAAATTGAACGAATTACATCATATGTTGTTGCTAAAAGAAGTTGTATTTTCATTTCTATTCTTTGTTAATAATAAAAAAGAGGTACACACATAATACTTGGGGTTGTAGCTGTCACATTTTATCTAAAAAAGAAGTACTGTATGTGATAAGGGATTGACATATCAAAAGAACTAAGCTTTGTTTAATCATGAGATTGCAGATGAATTATGGAAGCATTTAACTGAAAGTTTCTAAGAATAGATATCAAATGAATGACATACTATATATAAGAAACAGGGTTAATGTAGAAATAAATACGTAGCAAATACAGAAATGCTGTGGTGATGATGTCTTATCTGATGTTTTGTATAGATTAATTAACTGTAAATTTTATTTGTTTACATTAACAAGAAAATTTGTCTTTCTTGGGTATTCAGCATTTACTTGTTATTCTTTTTCAGAGATCCTTTCACAACAGTAATCAATGAGTATTATCATAAGTTTATTATTTTCTAGCAAAAAAGAGAACTCTTATAATAATATAACATACTCATTAATAAAGATATAAAAGAAGATAACATAATGATGGTGCAATGACTTTGGGTGCATCTTGCAGAGTCAGTTGTGATGCAATAAGATATTAGCATGTTTTGTGGTATAGAAACAATTGTTTGAAACCAAATAATATTTTTGTATTTATTTGTGATGTGTATTGGAATGAATTATATATATATTAGTTTATGTGTCTTTGTAGGAGAACGATAATTTTATACCATAATCTAGTACTAAGGCTTAACCCTCACACTTCACAAGTTGATACAAAAGAGGTGCTGTTGATGAACAAATTGTGTTGCTCTACCACAGATACGCACATTTATTTACTGAATGATTACACTTGATGTGTTATTGTACATATAAAGAAAAATATTGTAAAAATTGTCAGTGAGTACAGCATAAACCAAACTGGTATTAGCGTGTGCATATTCACTGTTGTAATGACATTATTTAAAGATTATTGTATCATAACTAGGCATATGATAGTACTGTAGCAGAGAGCAGCAGTTGTAGAAATAATGTAAGTTGGAGAAACTGCTCTTTATTTTATTTATTTAACTGACATGTAATGAAAGCAAAACATTGGTTGGGACATTTCCTAACAAATTAAGGACTAATGCAAATTGTAAATGACGAAGAAAGTCTTTATTGTAAGGCAAACTTAACTTTTTTCTGTCTCTATCTCTCTTTATTATGTTTTGCTTTTGTGCAAGGGAACATGAACTCGCATGTAGACTAGTATTACTTACAAATGCTAAAGGTTCATGTGGTAGACCTCGCAACCATGAGAAGATAACATTGTAAGTAATTTTTGAGCCATAAATGTGAAGGATATTTTTTGAATTTGTCAAGTTTCCATTGCAAGATGAATAACAATTGCACAAAAAGAATTTATGGCTCATATTTGTAAACTTGCAAATTTCTGCAGTCTTTGTACCTGTACATTCTGTCTTCAACCTTGGGACTATGTTACTGTAGATTTTAGTGACATTATTATTGCAATTAATAACTGTGTCAGTTTGATGTTTCAATCTCCATGGAAAGTAATTCACAACATGTATAGATAGATGATGTCCTAATTTTAGGTAACTTTTTGACTTTTACCTCTTGACCCCAACAATATATGTATATACATATATATGTATTTTTCCCCCTTTTTTATGTAATGATTCATATCAGCTTGTATAAGCTGATTCATGGGGATGATTGTTTACTTATCTCTTGTGCAAAAAAACACAAGAAATGGTTGTGTACTTAAGTGTTTGTGAATGGAAGTGGTAGTCCACTTGCTATCATTATGAATATATTAAGACTTCAAAAGTTTAAATGCATATTTCCTTGTAAAACTGAGCATGATTCGCCATGATGAAGCTTAGTTTTGATAAGAGAATTTTTTTCTTTTACAGAATTTAACATTCAAGTTTCTTTGAGTGAAAGGAATATCTTGGAAAGAATGAGTTTGTACCGGTCAGAATTGACTATGCACGTTTGCAATAGAACATGGATTTAGTCATGTTTAAAAAATGTTTTTTTTTTCTGTAATTATCAACAATTTTATGTTGATCACATAAAGAAGCAAAGCCTTATGGCACCTCACCGTCTTCTTAACGTGCCACTCTACCCATTGTATAAAGCTTGTATATGACGTATTTAAGCTGTTTTAAATCTTATCAGCATCTAATTTTTTGCTATTTTCTCAGAGACCTGATGGTGGTGATGTAATTGTAATAAAGAAAATCTTGAGTTCTTCATGGTAGGTTCTGTCATAGATTTAGATTTGTAATAGATTGTTGTAATACATGGCCAGTCAAGTTTCAAATTCAGTTAGCAAAATCATATGGGGAAAGATGTGACTTTACCTGATAATGATTGCAGAAAGTATAACATTGTGAAGATTTCATTAATATTTGTTGCAAAATTGGCAAACATGTATTACAAATGCATTAATACAGTCAATAGAGAAGGTAATCTATTGACTTACTTGTGGAGCGATATTAATGTGTGCTGCTGTAAAGGCTTCCAATTTTCAGTTCAGCATTCTGTGATAAAGCACTTTAATTTCTGCTGTAATGTAGCGTTCCCATGAGATTTCAGTTTTTTTTATTACATAATTGCTTGATAGAACACCATGCCCAAGTATGGAATACTTGAAAAAAGAATATTTGTATTTATTGATATATAGCAACTCCAGTCAGTATGTATTTGGATAGTGAGGATGCAGGTGGTGTTTGGAGCATCTTCATTTATTTTTTTCATCCACTTATTATGTAATCCATGCATATCAGTTTTTCTGTATTACTTTTTACTTTTCTTTCATTTTTTTTCAGTATGCATTTCAAGAGAAACTAATACTCTCCAGATAAGTTTCCCAATGTTTGTAAGCTCAATGCTACCGTAGGAATTTTGTTGCGGAAATAGCAAGTATGTGTATATATGTACGATTGCAGGTTACATATATGATATACATCCATTTCTAGTATATTGCCATTCTTAATTTTGCTCAAAATAGAGACAACTCAATACCATTGTTTCTTTATATCGTGAAGCTTAGAGAATTTACATCTCTTATTTCTAAGCTTGGTATGTAAGACAATACCTTTCCTTATATTTTTTTCAGTTGCATGGTGTGTACAGCATTGATCAGAAGAGAATTTCCTTAAATGTGTTATGTTTCTTTTACTCATTAATTTTGCAGAATAATAAAGTAGGTATATTATGTCAGCCATTGCAATATGAAAGTCAAGTATGCAATTCGTATCTCTATTTTGACATGTAAACATTTCTACCATATATTATTTTGTAACTTTTGTGAAATGAATGGACAAAATGCTTTTTAAGTATTGGTTTCTGGCAGATATAGCAGATACCATAAGCATATGAATAAGATAAATAGTTGTGCATTTCAAATCTGATCTGCTATCTGGAACTCTCCTGTGGAACACTGCCATACATGTTGTACTTTTGACACAACTGTGGCTTTTGTACAGAAGATGAATGAATAAAACACATTTTCATATATTGTTTGCCTTTCAGTGTAATTCTCAGACCTTCAGAATTTAATAAAAATATTGTTTAATTAGTTATAAATCACATTTTTATATCAAGTTGTGCATCATTTGTTCTACTTATTCTTGTTGTATAGGGAAAAAACTATCTGAGCAAATGTAATGCCAGTTACAAGAATGTTTATAACAGCAATATGAAAGCATTTTAGAAAATCAATTTCAATAATTTTTTTGGCAATCCGCCCCAAGATGTAACTGAATCGTAAGTCGTTCCCTCTTCCCATAGATGAAATAACTTGTTATTCATGATTTTGAATTGTTGCATCATGTACGAGAAATTCTTTGCATTTCAATCAGTGAGGCCTCTAAGTACTAAATACTAGAGATTTTGTTTCTATTCAAGATATCAGCCAAAACTATAGGGAAATATAGTGAAAACAAACTGATTTCATTGAGTAATTAAAACATATCAATATTACGTACATTGATGTGGAATTCTAAATTTATATTAAAATATACATCAATAGAGGTTTCATATATCTTGACATACCAAGCTCCAAGCAGAAGGTTTAGAAGTTATCATTTGAGTTGATGCTTTCTCCTATCTCGTATTCCCTGACTGTGGCGCCCCCTGCTAAAGTGATGCATGCGACACCACTGTCGAAACTAAGCTTTTATTTTGCATTAAGAAGTAGAGTAATATCTCTATGTACGGAAAGTTCAAAGTGATCCAGGGAAGAGTTACGGGTTTTCTGTCTTATTTTTAGTCCACAACCGTATACAAATCCACAAATACATTATCTGATGCAGTATTGATGTGACAATGATATTACTTATTTATGTAGGTAATGAATAATATTAAAGTAATAAGAAGACAAACGGGCAGCAGAACTAGAGAGAGGCGAGTCCTCCCGCCAACTTTCAAACACAATTTTCTCGACTTTTTGTTTGTGTTGTTTTAATCACTTCAGCAACGGGTAACAGAACTGTGATGAGCTATTTAAAGTGATAATTCGGTAAGTAATTCTTAAAAAAAAACATGTAAGCTATAGTTGTTTTGTAAATATTTAATATAATGTAGCTAAATTTTCTCACATTACACAAGATCTAAACTTAGATTAAAAAAATAACTACTACTATTATTTCGATATTGCTAATGGATTCATGTCCCGGGAGATATGCTTCCCGTATGCATTCCACGTTATGGCAAAAAGACATTCATGTCTAAAGTTCGGTTAGATTTACGAAGGCAAGTGCTTGAGAAAAAAATCATATACTTGAATCACAGGACTCAAAAGTTCCTGAAAGACAGACTGCATAATCTTTTAACTATAACCTGTTATTTACCATTAACAACTAGACAAAAACTTGTATGATGACGCTTTCAAACCTAAACGCGAAAGCAGGCTTAATTTTAGCATTTGAAAACCATCAACCCTCAAAGTACCCATAAATGCAATAATTGGCAATATTAAGATATGCATATTTTAAACATCTTTTGGTCTTGGACTTTCTCCTATACGCATGGGATTTTGGGGATGAGGTTCAATTAATCAATCGGTGGGATTAATGCCAAGGGCGTATCGCTGCATTCACCCTTTGCTTCCGACCATGAGGATCTCTCAACGAGCTGCCATGAAAGGCCCCACCCTTCTCGACTTACTCATTACTGGTTTGATCAATTTGCTTAGCCCACGATTTATGTTGGCGGTCTTGGATTATGCAAGTAACAGGCCGTGCACTGGTCTTATGATGTAACTGTAGATTTGAAATGTAGTCCTGCCAACTGTGCCCCATGATCTAACACAAGGACCTACTTTAAGGGTATCAAAACGACTCCAAGGCACAGGATGGAATGCAGTAAAACTAGCAATATTAAGGCCTTGAAAATGTGTAACTTTGTCCTTTTGCACGAGTAGCAGGATCTCCAAAATACTCTTAACCAGAATTACTACCGTTAAAGACGACTCCCGTCATACCAATCCATCTGTTGACTCCCTGTTCTGACAGCCCTTACGCATGAACTGGGCTATTGAGATATGTAAAGCTCTAAGCTCTAAGTAACTTCGGGGATCTCGCTGCAAGAATGTATCAACTTGACAAATTCTAGTGATCCCTTGTCTCCATTTCCCGCATCACTTTGTCCACTGATACAGGTTCAAGAACAGTAATCCTCAATCACTGGATCCTTGCAAAGTCCCAGTTGTTCTCACTACTAGCCAAATCGATGCAACAGGACACTACATTGAAGTCCCCCAGAACAACTTTGATATCTCGTCGAGACAACTATCTGCTTAGAAAATTGGTTTGGCATGTAGCATCTCTTTCCAGTCGTGAATACATAAGTTGATGGGAGAGTACATGTCAATAAGAAACATGAAGTCGAACAAGTGCTTCAGTCTCAATATCATTATACAATCTTCAGCTAGAGTTACTACCACTACTTCGGCTGCTATGACAGCGGAGTGGCCAATATATAAGTGTAGCCTCCTCCTTCACTGAATGTGCTGCCGCCAGGTCTTTTCAGTTCTGAGAGAGTAGTCACCTCTACCCACTAAGCCGACTGAGGTCAACCTTCGGGCGGTTACTCAGAGGGTTTATCTCTGCACCAAGACAAGAAGTATGACCAAACATGTTTTATATGTAAATACACAATTTTGGAGACCTATAACATGAATGCAAGATTAAAACCTAGCTTCACGGATCA